>NC_048231.1:21156452-21261661 GCF_002007445.2 Ailuropoda melanoleuca | reverse complement strand
TGGAAGGTCTAGGTCTTTGTCACTCTCTGTGGGGCCCCTGTGCAGGGCGCTGCAGGCCATCTTAGATCGAGGTGCTGAAGAGCTGCTTTTCTGACAGATCTGTTCTCACCCAACCTGAATTTACTGCAGATTCCTCAGAGCTTAGAACAGCTCCTTGTTAATGTTTTATTAACATAGGCTTTCTTGAAAAATGAAAGTTAACCTTTTGTGCTTGTTTCAAGGGAGAGAATGAATTCTCAGTTTAAATGATGAAGCCGATTATGGGTCAAGTGAGGGACCAGATTATGCTACTTCCTATAAAAAGGCAGCTGCTGGTAAAATTCACATCTGCCATGAGCCTCAAGAGCAATTCACGTCACCACCTTGTGGTTCATCTAGAAACAGAAAGAAGTGCTCAACACAAGGTTATAAACATCAACAAGGCGTCAGCCCTTCCCGAAAAATAAAATAAGATGAAAATTGAGAGGGAGGTGAGCCATAAGAGATGCTGAACTCTTGGGAACAGACTGAGGGTTGCTGGAGGGGAGGGGGGAGGAGGGATGGGGTGACAAGGTGACGGGCATTAAGGAGGGCACTTGATGGAATGAGCCCTGGGTGTTGTACCCAACTGATGAATCACTAAATTCTACCTCTGAAAAAAAAGATGTCAGCCCTCCCCAGTAGCCCCAAAGGTTGCTCATTGGATCTTTTGCTGTGAAATGGACAATTGATTTTTTTTTCAGTTTTATGTGGAGTGTTATGTGTGTTAGTTTACCAGGGCTGCCATAACAACGTACTGTAGACCGATGGCTTAAACCACAGAAATTTATTTCCTCATAAATCTGGAGGCCAAAATTCCAAGATCAGGGCATCAACAGAGTTGGTTCTTCTGAAGCCCCTGTCCTGTTTCTTCACGTGGTATTGTCTCTGGGTGTGTCTGTGTCCTGATGTCTTCTTCCTATAAGGATGGTCGTGCTGGACGAGGGCCCCCTCTCAAGACCTCATTTTAATTTAACTACCTCTTTAAAGACCCTGTCTCTAAATGCAGTCACATACTGAGGTACCAGGGGTTAAGATTTCAACATATAAATTTGGGGACACACAGTTCAGCCCATAACACTATGCAAACACAACTTAGAAGTCTTCTCCCTTGCCTGCCCAAGACACACAGATCGACACTATAAACCCATCCTCTGTGGTCTTTGTGGAGCCATCATTACCAGTGCCCTTGCTATAGAAACTGGAGTTTGCATCTGATGTTCCACCACCTCCCTCAGCGGCAGCAAGGAGACAGGAGTTGGCTTTGCCTCATAAATCCCTCAGGGGGGCACCTGGGAGGCTCAGTTGGTTAAGGGTCTCACTCTTGACTCCCACCGACGTCATGATCTTAGGGTCACGGGATCGAGCTCAGCACAGAGTCTGCTTGAGACTCTCTTTCTCTTTCAAATAAATAAAATCTTTTTTTTTTTTTTTTAAATCCTTCAGTCAGCTTTTCACCTGCTTATCTACAGAACAGCTTGGTGGGTCACCAAGGATTAATTTATCTTGCTCGACTGGTTGGCTTCCATGCCAGTTCAAAAGTAAATATGTTAGTTCACAAAAGAAGAAATGCAAAGAAGTGCTATGAAGAGATGATTAGTCCCCATTCAGTCATACAGATTAAGGGAGAACGTCTGTCGCCTTGGTAGAGTTTAAATGATTGAAAGCATCTTGTGTGGGAAGTGGAGAGTTGGGGCTTTGCACGCCAGGAGTGTGGAAAGACCTTCCTGGCCCTTAGTGTCAGTTTAAATGTCACACTCTGTAATTCTTAGCTTATCCCTGGGAAATAGCTAGACATGTGCCTGGGTGGGCCATGCAGCACTACTCTCATTAGTAAAAGCAAACAGAACCAAATAGCCAACCAAATAGTCAAATAAAGTGGAAGGCTCTGCAGTCATAGAAAGTATGTCAATTATATTTTTAATTGAAAAAGGTAGGTTAGAGAATAGAATGTATCATCATTTTGCTATATTGGCATATATATAGTTTTGCTGTATTAGTGTGTATGTACATATGTATATATGTATACGTGTATCTGTAAGTGTGTGTGTATTTCTGTTTCTAAGTATATACAAAAACTTTGATAAGATGTATCCCAAACAGCTAATATTGGTTATCTCAGGGACTTTCCTTACTGTGTTTATTTCTGTGGGATCTATATTATGTATGATATTCATAGATCACTCTAAAAAATGAAAAAAAATAAGAATGAAAATATTCCCATTTAGAAAATTAAATGTATTACTGGAGCTGTTTTTAAATTTTTTTATGATGTGTCTGGGGGCAGGCTTATTTGTGTGTGGGGGGCTGTCGAATGCTGGTGTCTTTATTTGGGGTGGGGGTTAGTATTTCGATATTGCTGTCATGTACTTGTGTTTCACTTTTCACCAACATAATGTTAGCTGTGTACTCTTGGCAGGAGGCAGATACAGTGTAATGGAAAGCTACTGTTCTCTGGGTTTGGTGGAGTCAAACACCATCTCTCCTACTCTCCTGCTCTGTGATATTCAGCAAATTATTTAATCACATTGACTTTTAGTTTTTCAGCTGCAGAATGGAAGTAATAATGGTAATACTGAGCTTGCAAGTTTGTTCTAAGGGTTAAATGAGACCAGGCACATAAAGTTCCTGGAATATAATAAGGAGTAGCCATTATGATGGTAGCCGTATAATATATGTCGTTTTCAGAATTCCCCATATTTAAGAGCTAGGATTCAGTCTGTGGGAAGAAAATTTCTTAAAGTTGTGGAAAAACAGCTAAATCAGACCCCAGATAAGTTCTGTGTTATGTCCTTGGCTAGTTTTTATAAAGCACCTTTACAAAAGGGCAGTTTCTTTTATTCTCTCAGATCCTGTTGACTCAAGGGTGGGTTCACTCAGCATGCTTTGTGAAACCACTGTGTCTTTGGCTTTTTTTTTTTTTTTTTTGCATGAAAATCAGGAAGAAAAGGTTTGCTGAGAAGAGGTGGGAGGGAAGGTGAGGAGGGAAGGTTGGGGGGGCGGCGCTAGGTAGCAACAACCAGGAGTTGCTCCCCCTGCCCCTTCAGGATTGGCTTGTTTGTACAAATTGGTTGCCTCAAGCAACACGTTATTAGTTTGAGCCAGAATGTATCCCGGGAGACTTACTGCTTTCCCTTTGCCAAGTAATTGTCCTTTTCCCGCAGAGGATGCTGGGATTGTGGGGGCATTTTCCACTTTGGCATATTTCAATCCAGTCCCCCCCCCCCACACTGAGTGCTATTTGCAAGGCACTGTCTCATTTCACTGCATTCAGGAAGCAACCAGTTGTGAGCTATTAATGTTTATTTTCAACTCCTAGATTTTTTCCTCCTTCCTTAAACACCTCAATACTGGTGTCTAAGTTAAGAAGATTATATTACTGGTCACAATACTTGCTGTCCCTCTCCATGATGGAGCCCCCCACCCCCAGCAGCATGTCCCTGCCCTGCTGACATCAGGCTTGGCCAGTGAAATGCAGGTGGAAGTGACATTTCTGGCATCAAGTTCTAGATGCTTCCACCACCAGTCCTTTTCCCTCTGTCAGACTCACCCACATGCCAGACCCTGGCTTGGACCCTGTTTGGGTGCTCCTTTGTCTTCACTTGTCCCCAGTCCCCATTTTCTGGAGCACAGTCCCTATACCCAGGACTCCAGAATCCTCTTCCTAACGACCCTGGGCCTGTGTCCCGCCTTCTTCCTGGACCTGTACACACATGCAGCCCACGCTGCTGCTATGTGCAGCCCCAGGCCTCCAGGGGCCGGGAAGAGAGCTTGAGTGTGGGGACAGGTAGCCTTCATGGTGCAGGCTGGGGTGGGCTGGGCAGGAAGAGAAGGAAGGGAGCAGGCCTCAGGCAGGGCCCCTTCCTCCTGCATGGTGCTGTTTCTGTGTGGAGCCCCGACGGATCTAAAAATTTGCCATTCCAGCTTGGTCTTCTGGGTTGTTATGAACATATATTTGTCAAGGAGGATAGGACATACTTTATTAAATAGGTTTTTTTTAAAGATTCTATTTATTTAAGAGAGAGAGCACGAGCTGGGGTGGCGGGAGAAGGAGAAGCAGATTCTCCACTGAGCAGGGAACCCAATGCGTGACTCGATCCCAGGACCCTGGGATCATGACCTGAGCCAAAGGCAGACACTTAACCGGCTAAGCCACCCAGTCATCCCTATTTAACAGTTTTTAACTTGGCCTGTATTGTTAAATACTAAGACCTATCTTAGCCAGCATTTGAATTCTCAGGGCAGTGCCCGCCAATGCTCACGATGCTTCTGATGTTCTAGAAAGGGGCTGCTCTTTTGGCTCGGGCCTTGGAATTATGTGCAGCAGAGCTGCAGCTAATTCTTGATGGATGTAATTGGAGAGAGAAGTCCTTGTCATTGTAAGCCACTGAGATTCTGGGGTTATCTATTCACTGTGGCAGAATTTAGATTAAGGTCACAAATTCCAGAATGAAGAGGTGATGTTTGATGAAGTGTCTGACTTGCCCCACTTTAATTATGATATTGGCACTGCTTTTTGTTATTCTATGCATGGTAGCGCTACCCAGGAGAGTCTGGAAGAAACCCCAGGAGTTGACTGGAGTTCTCTGAGGGGGCATGTATGGGCCCCGTACTTTCCCAGTTGCTCTCATTGCTGCTGCCAAATTGCTAGCATTCAGTGAAATTTGAGGCCTTTTTTTCTAGTAGTGATGGTCTCTGTTATCAATACGTCTGTCTTGCATCATTTCCCTTGTGACCTTCCAGATATCGAATTCATGGCCAGACCTTGGGAAAAAACTTATAAAATGAGAAAATACAAACAAAGCTCCTAACATGAGGGATAGTGGATACTATTTTTATTTTAAAAAATGTATCCATTATCTATGAATTTACAGTCGAATGTACCTACCTGTCTGTCTCCCATCTTGTACCAAAAAGAATGATCCCAATGAATGGTTTCCAGATGATATTTTTTCAGATCATATCAAGTATAAGGCATTGGCTGGAGTTAAGAATAAGGTCTTTCTGACTCAGAACAAAGAAGAGTCACCTGGACCTCACTGGACAAGTAAAACCATGAACTTGGCTTTAGGAAATCAAATAGAGACATTCGTAATAGCAGTTACGGTAATTATATTGTAGGTGAAAGACACACTTGTTTTCAAAAAGCTTTCAAATATATAATTTTATTCATTCTTTATCACAGCCTGTGAGATAAGCAGAAAAGTCTCCCTTCTCACAGAGGAGAAAACTAAGGCCTATTAATTTTCAATGATTTGCCCTCTGTTCTGCTATCAATATTAATGTTGGTATTAGGAATATTAAGACACCAACTGATTTATTAATATGTATTACATAACATGTTCTATTAATGATATGCTTTACATTATACTTTATATGTTTAATATACTGTATATTATATATTGGTATATATTAATAATAATTAATTAATTTACATAGTGTCCTTGTCCAAGAGACTAACTGCTCTAACGAGCCTGAGATTTCAGTGGTTCTACACAGTTCCAAGTTTATTTCTCATTCACAGCACTGTGAATGCAGGATGGGGACAGATGCTGTACTGGAGAGTTCAGAGACCTGAGCTGCTCTGTGTCCTCAGAGTCTCCTCCAGTCAGGTGGTGGTGGGGTGGGGGGTGGAGGCTCTGTTGGCAGACCTCAGGGCCTAGCCATGCCTTCCAGCCAGAGAGGCTAGAAAATGTGGCCTCACCATGTGACCAGAGAGCAGAGAACAGCAATATTCATGAATACAACAAATCTCTGCCACAAAAATTATGGAAATGCATATGATTATAGGGCCCCTGTTTAGATCCATATATCATTACACGTGTTTGCCCAGCTTCACTGAGGAATAATAGACGTGGACTGCACTAACCGTATTTCTAGCATACAGTGTGATGAGCTTTGACACGTGTATACATCTGTGAAGCCATCACCCTAATGAGGATAAAGAGCGTATCTGCTGTGCCCAGTCGTTCCTGGTGTCCACTTGTGAACCCCCCTTCTCACTGCCCCATCCCCCACCCCAGGCACCCACTCTCTGCTTTTGTGCAGATCTGTTTGCACTTTCAAGAATTCTGTAGAAATGGAATCCTACAATAGGCTCTTTCATTTGGCTTCTTTTACTCAGCATAATTATTTTGGGATTCAAGCATGTTGTACATTTAGTAATTCATTCTTTTTATCGATGAGTAGCATTCCATTATATTGGTATACTACAATCTGTTTTATTTCAGGCAAACAAATGCAACTTTCAGTGTTAAAGGACCCATAAGTCGTTCCTTCTTGATTCTTTGCCTGACAGTCTGAAAAGGCTAAAATGCCCAGCCTTCTTTGGGCAGGTCAGGAGGAACAGCCCCGAGTGTCTCAGACATAACCCTCGTCACAAGAAAAGGAGGAGTAGATGGAACACGTGCGGTGATTTTCTTGTTTTTGAACTTCAGCTTGGGTAGACTATTAATCAAGGACTGACCACCTAATGTAGACCTATCACTGTGCCCTGTGGCCTGGGGCACACAAGAGAAACAAGGCGGCTAATCCCAGAATTTGATGGTCTGAGATCGGCACTGTCCTGTATCTGCTTGTCCCCTGGTCCTGGAGCTGCCGTCCATGCTGGGTGCCCGGTTCATGCCAGCGTGGCACGGGGCTGCCCTTGGCCCTCCTGTGCCCACAAACCTTCTGTGATTTCCCTTGCCCAAACTTAGACCCCCTTACCCCCACACCCACGGCTCACACTGGGGTATTACCTTTCCTGGCCTCAGTGTCTCGCCTATCACATGAGGCTGCCGATGTATAGCAGGAACTGTTTACTAAATGAAGTATTTCTTTCACTGAATGAAATAAATTATTATTATTGAAATAAAATTAATGAAATCTTACAAAGTACTTACCCCCATGCTTAGCGGATAGTTCATGTTCAAAAATTACATGTTTCCTTTCCTTCTGCCCTTTCTCCCCCCAGCCCCCCAACCCTGCCTTCTGGCCTTATCTTACCTTTCCAGTCTGATTTTTAACCACTTCCTCTATCAAATGTGCTCTCCATCCAAACCAAACTCTTTTTTGTTCCCCAGGCATAGACCCTTTGGTTTCCTCCCTTTGGACCTTGGTTTACACGGTTCCTTTGTCATGGGTACAAATGGTGTTCCTCTGTCAGGGTCCAGCCCAAGCACCTGCACCTCTGGGAAGCCCCCTTCGATTTCTCGTCATGCTCCCCACAGATACACCGACACCCCAAGGTGGAAGTCACTTTTCTGTCACAGCAGCTCCATTGTGTCGCTGAGCACTTTTTGCTTTATCATGTTCATCCCAACCTGGCCCGCTTGCTGTTCTGTGCCCCAGGGCTCTTTCTCTTGCTGTCCCTTCTGTCTGCAAGAACGCTCAGCAGGACTCGCACACAGCTCGCTCCCTTCCTGCATTCAGGTCTCTGCTCGTCTGCCACCTCTGTGATCACCACATCTGACGCAGGGGCTCCTGCTCCCAACTTACGCTGTCCTTACCCCGCTTGTACTTCTCCATGGCGCTTAACCCCACCTGATGATAGCTGCTTGTTTCTGATGGTCGTGCCCATGTGAACTCCATGTGTGCAGGGACTTTGTGGTGTCACTGGTGTATCCCTAGCGCCTGGCACGTAGCAGGTGCTTAAGAATTATTTGCTGAACAAGTGACTATTCCCCACCAGATTACACTGCAGTCTCTATGAGATGTGCCTTGGGGTTAAGAGCAAGGTCAATGTCTGATTCATTATTAGATCACCTCAAACACATTGCCTATAATAGTGTCAGTAAATATTTGACTGACGTACAAAAGTCAGCAGTGAGGAGAAAATTCCCCAAGGCCCACATGACTCAAGTTCAGGTTCAGATAAAGCTTATTGAGCATCTCCTGTTTACCAGGCACCAACAGATACTTTTAAATACGTTGTCTCATCTGAAGCTCATAGCAGTTCTCACCTCCTCATGCTAACATTCTAGTTAGAACCTTGGAAGGTTGCATGACTTCTTTACAGCTGCCTCCCTTCCTGTCACTGATGGAGCCTCGCCACCTCTTGGCTTGAGGTCTTGCTCAGCCCTGCCGTTGCTGATCGCCCGTCGGTGGTCAGAGCCCTCTTGCCCTGCCCCGCTGGCTTTCACTCATTCACTCGCTCATGCATTTGCTCACTCCACCCTGAGCCATCTTGTAGCTTTCAACCCTTGTTGCTGGTGAGGAAATAGTCCTGCCTTCTCTCCCTGTAAGTGTGCGCCTTATAATTCCTTGCCCTGAGGGATTCTGGCTTCCCTGCTCGCTCTGTAGCCCCCATTTCCTGAACCTGGGGAGGACTGACATAATCCCCATTCCTCTGCATGGCTTTCCTGCCACTGTCGAGCTGCCATCATTCCACACTTTAGACGAATGTCCAGTGCCTGTTTCTATTGCTGTCTGTCCAGGTCATGCATGTCACACTAGTGACTTTGGCTCTTCACTTACATCCTCTCCAAGCCTATCTTTCCCTTAAGGATATTTCCGGTCCTCTGGAGTCATGGTGCAGTGAAACGAGGATTGGACTGGGAGTCAGAAGAGCTCCTCTGGAGGCCTCGTCCCTGTAAGCCTCCGTGCCTTCATCTGGAGCATGGTGATAGTGATACCCTCTCCCTGACTACCTCACAGGGTTGATTGAGGAATAAAGTGAAGTGTGCAATGTCAAGTTACCTTATAAGCCGTGAACATTATGGAGACGTCAGCTGTTATTGGCAATTGCCCTCTTAGCTTTTCTGCGGCATGCCAAATGTTGGCTCTCATTTGCAGCTGGAACTTCTCTGGGTGGTTTTCTGGCTTCCCAACCCAGGCTGGACCCCAAGGGAAGTTTTTTCTTCAATGTTCTGCCAGTAGCTTTAGAATTCTTTGACTCCTTGACCTTCCACCACACAGTTGTCGATCCTGGGTAACCCCTACCAGACATTTCAGAGTCCCTGTGCTGCTGAGCTCTGCTAAAAACCAAAGTCTTGAGTTGATCCTTTAACCTCATCAGGAACCTTGCTCCTTCAAGTACCACCCCCTTGCACATTGTCTATCTTTCTCTCTCCCCATCCCTAAATTCTCTCTCCTCTAAATATGCTTCATTAATTCTTACTTTTAACAAAAGGTTTTTCAATCTTGCCTTTGCTCGTGTTGACATTTTTGAAAGACCTTCCTCGATTAAGTTTCAAGTCTTAGTGTAAATTTTGGCAGGACTCACTTCATAGTAAATCCAAGAATATTATTTATGAAGCTTGTGGAACCCATAGACGTGGTCTGAAATCCTGGTCTTCTCCAATTTAGATCTTTTCCCTCCCTCTAGTCTGTCCCTTATCTCCCTTGTAGATGCAGGATTTTTCACTTGGCAATGGGACTGACAGTCCAGCAATGTCCACAGAGCCAAGAGAAAGCACAGCTCTTGAGAAGTGAAACAGTGTCTGTTCTTCACCCAGCATCTTCCTCCCTTGTGACCTCTGTTTCTCCGGACCACCCTTGCATATCTTGTTAGATGGAGACAACAGGAAGTGTTGGGTTAGGAAGGGGCGTACTTGGTCAGTTTTTAGGGCTTGTACTGAGATCTCTTGCTCCCTAGCTTCTTTTTTCTTTCTTCCAGTTCTTTCTCTCTTCCTTTTTTCCTTGCCTTTCCATTACCAACAGAGAGTTGGTTCTTGGAGTGTGTCTCTGGGCAGTCAGTCTTCACACAGGGAAAGGATCACCATTTTTAGTGCCGACTCTTGTAGTTAAAATTGGCAGCAAGTCTTTTTTTGGGGGGGGAGGGGGAGAAGGCATTCTTTTTTTTCCAGTTTTATTGCAAAACAGTTGACATACATCACTATATAAGTTTAAGGTGTACCGCATGATGGTTTGAGATACATACATTGTGAAACGCTTACTACAGTTAGTTCAGCGAACATCCGTTTTCTCGTATAAAAGAAAAGGAACAAGAAAATAAAATTTTCTCTGTGATGAGGACTCTTGGGATCTACTCTCTTAATAACTTCCTGTATGTCCTGCAGTGGCATTAGCGGTCCTTGTCGTGTTGTACATTCCATCCCTGGGACTTACTTCTTTTCCAAGTGAGATGGCTTGGCAGTGGCCGCACGTCTTCATTCAGAAGAACAGCCTGGCTCCCCGTGGTGGCACACCAGTTGCTGTCGGGTGTTTCCACACTCCCGTTGTGTGTGTTCTTGCCTCGTATTCCCTCAGCTCTCTCTCTCTGCCTTCTGCCTGCCAGGGCTTCCTTGTACCAGCTTCACTCGTGGAAGAATCAGCAGCCCCTTTGCTTCTGATCCCTAAATGAAGATACGCCCCTCTTTCCTCCCAGGTGCCCACGAGAGGCATTTTGGAGGCAGTTGGCCAAGGACTGAAAGCAGAAAGGGAGGAAGCTAGGAAGAGCTTGCGGAGGGCCTAGTGTTCTGGTTGTTGGCCCTCGGAAAAATACATGGTGGTTGTCGTCACCGTTTTAGAGGCTCTGGAAACTTGGTGAGGATTCTCATCTTAATGAATTCAAGGCTGGATGATGAACTTAATACATTATCAAATTCCTTTGTTTCGAAAGCTCTAGAGTGTGTGATGGGACTTGAATGGTGTCCTAATATTTAAGTAAATGAAGAGACGGAAAAAAATAGGGAGACAATGAGCCGTCTTTCAACAGATCTACTACTCCACTTCTGTTTTATAGGTGCTGCTTAGATTCAGCACTTCCAACAGAGAGGAAGTGGCTGTTGGTTTGACCAGTTACGAATGCCCTGGAGGTGGTGGCTTATGGAAGGCTGGTTTCATGGAGTCTAACGCAGCCTTTAATTACCAGGGTTATCTTTAGCCTCACTGCTGTACTTGGAGCTCGACACCCATTCCGACTGGCACTTGCTTCAGAGTCAGTGAGCCGCAGGTCCCATGTAGACCTTTCTCACTGCAGAGACGGCTGCGGAGCAGCAGCTTGGACAAACACATGTCTATCAGCTGCTTCCAAGGTGAAGAAAGAGACATGGTTTCAGAACAGGTGTGCAAACCTCAATCTCTTCTTTAGGTGGAAATCTGAATATCACCTGTGGTCACAGGCTGCTCCTCTGCTTTTTAAATGGCATACTTTCTGCCACAGAGGAAAACTCAAACTAAAGAATCTTTCTGGAGCTAGAAAATAAGGTCAGGGGGCTGCTGAGTAGTGGGACACCATGGAATGTGGAGAACTGAGCGTCACCAGGGACCTGGGAGGGCCGTTTGCCAGGGTCCCAAGTGAAGCTGAGGTTCTCACTATGGTGGTCACTGCCTGACACGTCTGGTTCTGAAGGACGCGCTCACTCTCTAGAGAGTGAACCCGTGCCGTGTGCCTGCAGTGAACGAGGCATCGCTTTGCCATCTACCCACTAGTCCTGTGGCAGCTAACTGCCCAACGAACACTGGCTCCTTCCTTACTAGCAGTTCGGCCTTGTATAGTACACTCACTTTTCTGAGCTCCAGTTTCTTTGTATACTAAATTAGAACCTGGTAACAGTTCCAGAGAGTTGTTGCAAAGGTGAATGAAAAGACTGTATTTAATACTCCTAGAAAAATGCTTGATAAAGTAGATGAGTTTCATAGATGTCAGCTCTGCCAATAAAACCATAATAATTATTATTATCGTTACTATTATTCCCATGTCTTGGATCCATAAAGGACAAATGTATCTTTTTTTCCCTATGACAGCTTCTTCCCTTTTAAGACACAACTCAGTCCCAGAAATAGTTTACTTATCAGCCTAGTTCTAAGATGACAAAGAATTTCAAGGCACTGAGGTCGGTTTGATATACTCAGACCCAGTCGGAGACCTTAATAATAAAATACTGTAATATCTGAATAATGACGATGTCTTCCTTGGAATTTCTATTCCCCAAAAGAGATTTAAAGAATATTAAAAAAAAAAAAACTTTATCACAAAAATGATTGGGTTTTCTTTGCTATATTCAAAGATAATACTTGCTTAATGCTGTATGTGAAGAACTTGTTCATTCATTCATTCAGTCTGTCATTTATGTGCTAGAATCTTGGACGTTTTAGAGTGTCAATGTGACTTTTTTCAGAATCGTCCCAAAGCAAGCTTGATATTCTCATTTGCTGGTAGATGGCAGCAGGCAGCTAAGCCTGTAGCTTTGAGCCCAAGGAGGTCCTGGCCTACAAAGCACACCATCTGTATTAGTAGTGCACTGAGAGCGCGTGACCTCCACCAGCCTTCCCCCTCGCCTCAGTGGTGACATTGAGGAACTTCCTTGGAGTTTGGTTTTGATAGGCCCAAGGGCTGGGAGAAATCCAGTCACCTTCTCGAAGGGCTTATAACCTCACATGTTTATGGCCCATTTTATTGCTGACTTTTGGTTTCAAAGGCGGATCTGCTGTGTGGTTTGATAATAAAAATCGGTCTCTTTCAGACAGCCGTGGAATTTGTTCCCTGGGAAGATGACAGGCCAAATCTTCATTAAGCTGTTGAGGAATGAAGGAGGGAGGGGCTCCCTTTTTCCCCTCCACAGTGGCTGGCAGCAGTTAGGCCAGGCTGTGTGGGCTCCTGGGAGCCTTTTGTTTGGTTTCTATGGCTCTAACCTCAATTAGCTGCTATGCATGCAGGGGAGGGAGGAGGCCGCTTTTCAACTTACTTTGGTGGCTGCAGCAGGATTCTCTTTTTTTCTCCTCTGTCCAAGGCTGGAGATATGCCTATAGGCCAAGTTTGTGGAATCATTTGAGTCTCCAGTCAAAGTTCATTACTTCACTGGTGAACGGTGTCTTCAAGTACAGAAGAAAAATGGCTAGGGACTTAACGGTTTTGCTTGCCCCTGGGTCTGTCAGCACACCCTGCCATAGAGTTGATCTGTATCATGCAGAAAGTCTGTGCTGAACTCACCGAGGCATGAGATCCAGTCCGGGCTCTGCCCTTTCTGGGCCGTTTCCCAACCACTGAAACAGGTTGAGGGAGACCTGGTAAGGCCTCCGAATGGAATAAATGAGAGTAGATGTAAAGAACTTAGCACAATGTCTAGCACATAACACTGCTACCCACATTCCCAAAGGTGTGTGGAGCCAAGTCCTCCTTGTGGCTTCCAGCAAGTATCCCAAGCATGTGTGGCTGTCACAATAGAACAATAAAATGCTAAGTTCACCCAGAAGACCTTTCTTAGCTTTAGGCTTCAGGTGTGGTACACGTGCATGCACGTGTGCATACACGCTCACTTCTGTCTCCTGGGCACTGGTGCCTCGTAGGCGGATCCCTTAGTCCTACTTACATGCTTCGCTCTATGGTCTCCAGTGGTGCCACTTCAGGGCGAACCGGTAGGAAATGATGAAGCCGACCCTCACAGTGATAGTCACGGTCTCTTCTGCCTCTTTCCTTGCCCTAACATAACCACTGGGCAGCTTGTCATGGCTTGTTTTCCAGAAGGGTAGAGAGAAGTCAGTTGCCTAGTTCCATATGCGGCCAGCTAATCCGGGGGCATGGTGGGCTTTCGAGTAGGTGCCAACAGATGGTATGAAAGGAGATAATTCCTGCCCTGGGGGAGCTAATCGGGGAAAATAAAACTAGCACATATCAAATAATTAGCTACCAATTAAGTGTGAAATCATGTGTTGCTGACTCCGTGTTAGTGTGCAGTGGGTGGGGGTAAGTTGGAGGGCAGCACTGTCTCCCTAGGTACCTAGGTACCTAGGGCATTGCCTTGCCGAAGGATTGAGCAATGTTGTAAATATATACACATGTATTTGTTAAATAAATAATAACAAAACAGCTGCCTGTGACAGCTTTTCCCACATCTTTTAAAAAATAGCTCTGAGTTTTAATTTTAAGCATTTTATTGTAAAACATTATCATAACATTAAAAGACATTTAAGGAAAAAAAAAAAAAGAAGCCATCCCTAATCCTGCATCCCTAATACAACTAATTTATAAAAGACTTAGTTTCTTTGTTAGTTCTTAGTTTCTCCAGTGTCCAGCCCAGTGCCTGGCACACAAAAAGGGCTCAGTGAAAGCTTGTGAATGCCTCCCCCCACCCCCCGGCATTTTGTATTACAAATATCCAGACAATGGTTTTGTTAAGCTACCAAGCCAGGTTCTCTACCACATCATTGCATTGACTTCCCACAGTACAGGGGACGGTATGCTGAGGCTCAGCGTGGTTAGGCGGCTAGAGGAGTGCTCGGGATTTTCACCAGTAGACCATAGAGCCTTCCTGAGTTACAGTGAAGATAGAAAGGTGGGTGCCTAGGCTAGCGTGCTTCCCCCACCATGCCTGCCCGGACAGCATTGTTTCCCCTTTCTCCCTGCCAGACTCCACAGAGAGTGTGCTTATTCCCAAAGTATCATTGCCAACAAGTTCCATGACTACTGCCTACCTGCTTTTCAGGTAAAGCAGGCTTGCCTGTTGGTACTTGCATAGCTTTGAAGAGCCAGTCATAAACCCAGTTGAAATGAGATGAATTAAAATGGATCAGGTTCTCTTGTTTAGGATCACTCCTCCCCCCAACTTTGTTCTCTTTCTTACTTATACAGTTGAAGCCAAAGCTAGGCTGATTGGTCCATACCTTTGGTCTCGGTTCACGGGACATATTAGTTTCATAGGGATGCCATAGCAACTTACTACAAACTGCGTGGCCTAAAACAAGAGAAATTTGTTCTCTCATAGTTCTGGGGGCTAGAAATCCTAAACAGTGTGTCAGTAGGGCCATGTTCCCTCAAACAGCTATAGGAAGGAGTCCATCCTGCCTCTTCTAGCTTCTGGTGGTTACTGGCAATCCTTGCCATTTCTAGGTTTATGGCAGCATAACTCTTATCTCCGATTCTGACTTTTTTTCCCCCGTGTATCTCGATGATTCTGGTCCCTTCCTGTAAGGACACCAGTCACTGGATTTAGAGCCCACCCTAATGCAGTAAAACCTCATCTTAACTTGACTACATTCTCAAAGACTATTTCCAGATAAGGTCACATTCACAGATCTGGAGCTTAGGACTTCAGCCTGAATTTTTGTGGGACACAGGTGAACCCACTACATTGAATGAGCCCTTAATGCGCCTCAGGTCAAGTCAAATATGATGACAGTACAGGTGTATTTGTCTTTTGGTGAAAATTGATGTCTTCTCATCTCTTCCTATGTAGTTGAGGTCATGCTCCCCTCTCTTGTCCTGATCCCGTGGGTTACTAATTTTCCCGTGGGTACTTATTTTCAAAAATGCCAACTGGAATAATTACCCTGGGAGCAAATAATTCCCTTTTCCATTCCTGCATAAATTCATGAGCAGAACTTTTTGTTCACTTCTATATCCCCAGTATCTTAAAATATTAAAGCATCATCAGCTTGGGACAAAGTCATTCAACACTTTATTTATTCATTCAGCATTTATTGAGCTACTGCTGTTTGCCAGGCACTGTGCTGGTTAGGGGGGAGACAATGGTGCAACTAGTAGTAATTATAATGTATTGAGCATCTGCGATTTTTCAGACGCTGGAACAGGCTCTTTGAATACTTTATCATGCATCCTCAAGGAAGTCTTAAGGTAGGAGTTACTATCCCTACTTTATAGATGAGAAAACTGAGGGTAAGAATGCCAAAAACCTTGAGGAGCAGATTCCTAGAGCTCACAATTGAAAGAATCACATTTGAATCTGAATGATGTACTGCGGACCTGCCCTTCTCTGCCCTTTGATTGAAGGTTTCTGAATAATGTTTCCCAGTTGTTTCCCCCAGAAATCTGATGGAGTCGTCTTTTTAAAAATTAAACTTTAAAATTATATTTTCAGCATCGAGATATGTAGATAGAAAGGAACTGATATATTGTCCAACACTTTATGGGCAAAAATGGACATGGGAAGTACATGCTTTCATTTCAGTCAAATATAGACTTTTAATAATAATAGCATCCCAATTAATAGATGAAGAAATAATGGGAGAAAATCACCACTTTCCAGGCCCCACGAAGTAATGCCTAGACACTGATTCTCAATGGCTGCTAAGTGCATGAAAATGGAGTAATCAACTATTCTATCCAAAAATCAAATATGAGTTTGATCAAGCCCCTATATTTAACTGTGAATTCACAGGAAATATAGGGACAGAGGAACATGTTATAAATCACACCATCAAATCAAAACGTGATTGTGGGACAATCTCTATGACAAAAGAACCAGCTGCTTCAACAAATAAGTTGCAAAGAAAAAATAAAGATGGAAAAAGAAGCTCTAGATTAAAAATGACAGCATTTATCAATCAATTGCTTGATTGATTTAAACAAAGTGCCAAAAAAAAAAACCCCACCTTTAATAGATTTGGAGAAATTTAAATACTGATAGGATATTGGATATTAAGTAATTATAGTTCCCTTTTGGATGTAATAATATTTTGGTTATGTTTACACACAGAATCCTTATCTCTTAGAGATACATACAAAAATGTTTATGGATAAAACGATACGATACTGGGAATTTGCTTCAAAATAATCCAGAGTGGGTAGGGAAATCGGTGAAACAAGATTTGAGTGAATTGGTAATTGTTGAAGCTGCTGACGTATGTGGAGAGGTTTGTTACACCTTTGTTTCCACTTTCATATACATCTGAAATTTTTTATAATTAAGTTTAAAAATAGTTTTATAATTTTGCTAAAAATAAGTAGTTCAGATGGTGTGATAAAGCAAGAAGAATGGAGGAAAATCTGTGTTTTCATGAAAATAAGCGGGTCTGTTTTCTACTGGAACTGTGCTCACCTTCTAGTTAGTATCCTGATGGCCCTACCTCGGAACCGCAGTTGACTAGGCCATGAGCTGGGAGAGCAGGAACAACAGAAACAACATGGTTCCACTTTTAAAGCAATTAGCACATTCTCCCACCAATGCATTTAGAGAGCCAGGAACGGTGACGGTCACTACCTGGTATTTTTTTTTTTTCTTTTATAAAAATTTTTTATTATGTTATGTTAGTCACCATACAGTACATCCCTAGTTTTTGATGTAAAGTTCCATGATTCATTATTTTGCGTATAACACACAGTGCTCCATGCAATATGTGCCCTCCTTAATACCCATCACCGGCCTACCTCAGTCCCCCAGCCCCCTCCCCTCTGAAACCCTCAGTTTGTTTCCCAGAGTCCACAGTCTCTCATGGTTCATTCCCTGTTCTGTTTACTCCCCCTTCCTTCTTCCATTTCTTCTCCTACCGATCTTCCTACTTCTTATGTTCCATAAATGAGTGAAACCATATGATAATTGTCTTTCTCTGCTTGACTGATTTCGGCCTACCTGGTATTTGTGTGCTGCTGTGCCATTCATGAAATGTTTTACGGTTAATCTTCAATCACAGCCTTGTGAGGGAGATGATCTTTTCCTCACTCGAGAGACCGGGAAACTGGAACTCTGACCTGTAACTTGATCAGATCATAAGTAGAACGGGGACCCACGCCCTGTCTTGGATGCTGTCGAGCGCTGTTGTTCCTTCCCAGCTCCTGATTGCAGAGCAGCCAAAGCAAGCGTTTATGTCTTTTAAACGTGTGCATATGTCAGAGCAGGGCTGCGCTATCTATACCCCGTGTAGACTTCTCTCTGCAAGGACGGTCAGTGCTGAACGTAATTGAGAATAAAAAATAATGCAGTGGACATGAAGGTTATGCTAACAAGATGAGGATAAATCCCCCCCCACCCTGCGCCAAATGAACAAGCTCCTACCATATTCTCGGCACTGTGCTGACAGCTATTATCTAAGATGGGTGTGAGGGTCAGAGCTGGAAGATGGGAAGAGTTAGGTCCCTGCCTTTTTTTTTTTTTTTAAACCCTTAGAGTAAAATGCATAGTATCCACTCAGCTATAACCACACTAAAGGAATGTGAGTCTCTCGTCCTCCTCCTTTCTCTCAGTCTGCCCCTCTCACCTTCCAGGCTTTCCTTGAGTAAGAAGGTGGGTGGGGAGGTAAAAAAAAAAAAAAAAAAAAAAAAAAGAATGAGAGAAAGAGATTGACAGGAGGATCAGGCCAGAGCATGGACATGCTGAACCAAAGCTAAGGCCTGGAGTGATGTCTCAAACTCCAGAGATGCTTCCGCTACCATGTTAAACAGGGGAACGTACCCGGTAGACTAATTCTGAAGGCCTGTGTGTTTTACAGAAAAATGTATTGAGAGAATAAGGTGGTATCGATTCACATTATCGCTGGAGAGTTTTTATAAGAGAAATGAGTCAGTCAAACCATTTCTCAAATGACCTTTGAAATTCAAAGGCAGAGAAGGCTACTTCTTTTTTTTTTTTTTAATTTTTTTTTTATTATGTTAGTCACCATACAGTACATCCCTGGTTTCTGATGTAAAGTTCGATGATTCATTAGTTGTGTATAACACCCAGTGCACCATGCAATATGTGCCCTCCTTACTACCCATCACCAGTCTATCCCATTCCCCCACCCCCCTCCCCTCTGAAGCCCTCAGTTTGTTTCTCAGAGTCCATAGTCTCTCATGCTTTATTCCCCCTTCTGATTACCCCCCCTTTCTTTATCCCTTTCTTCCCCTACCGATCTTCCTAGTTCCTATGTTCCATAGATGAGAGAAATCATATGATAATTGTCTTTCTCTGCTTGACTTATTTCACTTAGCATTATCTCCTCCAGTGCTGTCCATGTTGCAGCAAATGTTGAGAACTCATTCTTTCTGTTAGCTGAGTAATATTCCATTGTATATATGGACCACAGCTTCTTAATCCAGTCATCTGTTGAAGGGCATCTCGGTTAGAGAAGGCTACTTCTAATTAAATGTTCAATGCTTGTTGTAACTTGTATATTAATATTATGTCAGATTTGTGATGCAATATATTTTGTACATATGTATAGAATATGTTGGAGTCCCTTGAGCAATCATATGGGGTTGAAGTGTATGTACATTTAAAAATTATTTCATGGCTAAGGTAGTGTAATAAGGTATATACCCTTCGAGAAGACCCACATATTTTCTGGATTTGATTTTGTTGATCAGTAAAAAGGAGGGATTGTGGGAGCCAGGCTCTCAAAATCTCTGAGCCATGGAACCTCATCTTGTTATTTTGAGTGATTATGAGATTTGTGGCAGCTCTGTTTTTACAAGATTTTATTTTGTCTAGAATGTATAGTAAGGCAAGGTGAGGTTTTGGAACAGAACCCTTAATTACAACATTATTCTTAAGGGAACAATGGGATCCACTTTATAGTGCTAATTTGAGAAGTATTGTTATGGCAAAGATCAGGGTTGCTGACATCACATTTACTTAATTAATCCCACTTCAGGCATTTGTCATGGACTTGTGTGCTGGATACGCACGGTGAGATGGCTCTTTCAGTCGGTAGATGAGCTAATAGTAACAATTACTTCACAGGGTTGTCGAGAGCAAGGTTTAGTCAAATTAATACATAGAAGGCGTTAAGAAAAGTGCGTGGCACAGAGTAACTGCTCAATAAATGGTGGCTGGGGTGTCATTGTCATCATGGTTATAGATCCTTACAGCAACCCATGATATGAGGTAAATTTAAATCCTTCCCGTGGTACACATGAGGATCAAGTATGCAGGTTACTACAGAGAGCTGGCAGGGCAGGCTGGCCTTCTGACGCTGAGTCACGAAGCATACGGTGACCCACACAGGGGACCCTTTTATAAAACAGCAATCTCATATTATAGTTCTACCTTTTACTTTTATTGGCTCTGATTTATCAGTAACAATGCTCTGTGCTTGTGTGGAAAATTTCAGCTACATCAATATATTTTTTTTAAGTGCCAGGTAGCACATCATGGGTATGCTTTAATCCCAAATGTGTTATTTTAAAAAGGGTATTCATATATGCTTCCTATGCATAAAAATGTCTAAAGTAGATTCCTAAGAAATTCCTAACGGTGGTTCCCTCTGGGGGATGGGACTTGTGGTTACAAAGAATAGGTTGATTTTTACTTTTTCTTTTATACCCTTATATAATGTTTGAACTTTTTGTCATGAATTTTCTTTTATAAGTTAAAAAGAAAAACTTAAAAAAAGGGTAAGGAAAGTATCCTAGTCCATTTGGGCTGGTATAACAAAGTACCACAGACTGGGTGGCTCATTATTACGAGAAATTTATTTCTCATGGCTCTGGAGGCTGGAAGTCTGAGACTAGGGTAAGAGTGTGGTCAGGTAAGGGTCCTCTTTTGGGAGGAAGACTTCTTGTATCCTCACGTGGTGGAAGGGGCTAGGCTACTGTGTGGAATCCCCTTAAGAAAAGTACCAATCCCATTCATGAGGCCTCCACCCTTGATGTGTAATCACCTCCCAAAGCCCCACCTCCTAGCACCGCATGGGGCATTAGGATTCCACATGTGAATTTTGGAAGGACACATTCAGATTGTAGCAGAGGGGGAGAAAAGTACCACCACCACCCAGCTGTAGAACAGTGTTTCCCAAACCCAGAAGCTCCCCTCCTCCCACTCAAAAGGCTTTGAGAAAGGAAACATGGCACACTAGGTCCTGAGCTTGGACAGTCACAATACATGTCAGTATACTAAAGATTGTGAAAAGCCACCATAAAGAAACCTATATAGAATATTCTTCTTAACCTTTGTTATACCTTTTAACATCCTGCAGAGTTCTATTTCATGGCATATTCGTTTTGGAAATGGTAAAAAACTTAAGAAAAGGTAACCTAGCGTTAGGTAAACTACAAATGGAAAAAAGGTGACTAGTTCTTCAGGAATTGTGGGTGACAGAGCTGGTGGTATGGTGTGATGACATTGGGTCTTAGATTCAAGCAAACCTGAGCCTAAATCCTGGGTCTTCCATTCCCTAGCTGGGTGAGCCCTTGCCAGGTTACCTAACCTCTGAGTCTCAGTATGCTCACATGTGAGAGAGGAGGAAGGATACCTCCCTCCTAAAGGCATTTCAGGATTAAATGAGAGAAGAACCTGGTCCGTGGTTGGTACTAATATGGGTTAATTCCCTCCTCCTCACCCTGGGCTCCATCTCTCCATCTCCTTCTACTGAAATACAGACAAGTTGCTGAAGGATCACTCCATTTATGAAAGGCTTCATTTCAGGATTTAGCAGAGGCCGGGCTATCAGGTAACAAGTTCTTGCATCTTCAATGGGAAGCCATTTCTAAAATCTTGATTTCTGGATACCTATTTCAAGCATGTGTCTCTTGTATAAGGGAAGGTTCACCGGCTCTGGGAGACAGTGGAGAATCCTGTTTCTCTAAAAGTTAGAGCCTAAAAGGTAGAGAAATTCATTGTCTAAATCACACCCAGGTTTGCCTTGGTCCAGGCCTTCTAGGCCCTGCACCAAGGTTGCCCCTTGCTCTCATTTCCTGTACTAGTGGTTTGTGTGTGTGTGTGTGTGTGTGTGTGTGTGTATGTGTGTATGCTAGTGTTAATGCTCACACACAGTGGAAACAAATTACAGAGTTAAATATAAAAGTATGTGCACTAAAGCATTGCCTTTTCAAAGTAACCTTTGCACAAAGCTCTTGGAATCTAATTACCCAAGTGTTATTTGCCTCCCCCAAAATACCCGCGCCTGTGCAGATTGTGTTTAAAGTTCAGGAAGTATTAACAAAAGGAATCAGAAGCAAGATCTGAGGCACAGCCTCTGAAGAATCTCCGTGTCTGTGCCTGGCCTCTCCCTCCTCCTGGGTGTGCCCGCCTGGGAAGGCCAGTGAGTAACCTGCACATTTTTTTTTCCCCATCTTGGCCCTTCCCACCCAGACGAGAGGACGGAGTGGCAGACAGGCAGGCAGACGGCGGTGAGTCCTGTTCAAGCATGCACGGAGCATACCTCTACCTGTACCCAGGGCCTGGACCCCTCGCCACCCCTACCCCACCCCAGGAGGAGCCAGAGCCCCTGCGAGGGTCCGGAGGGGGCCTCTGCTCCCAATGGTAAGGGCTGCCAGCAGCAGGAACACTTCATTCATTTTATTTGCTTTGGTGTTGGCTTTTCTTTTCAGTTGTGTTTAGATGGGGGAGTTTCCGATGGAATTAAAGGTGTTTTGTTTGGTTGATTGGTTAGTTCTCAGTGGTCCCAAGACAAAGAAATGTCTTCCCCCAGCAGGGTTTATTAGAACTTGTAACCTGATAGCCTGGCCTTGAAACAAAACTTAACATACTAATTACTTCTGGTTAGTACAGTTTACCCTTTTGGCCCTCTTTAAAAAAAAAAAAAAAGACTATTTACCAGATAGGTTTTGAAGGAGGAAAAGTGCTAAGGATTGTGGCCATTTTAATACATGGGCACCTCTGACTAATTGAAAAGTAGCTTGTTACTATAGCTTTAAAATAGACCCAAGATGACGTTTTGTCTCAAAACGAGCAAACAGAAAAACCCTTTTAAAAAGATTTCAGTGTTGAATGAAAGATGCTAGCAGAGGGGTTTGAGTAAAAGAGTTGCAAGATAAGTTGGTCTGATTAAATATATATGAACATGGAAGTATTGAAGCAAACCGTAGTGCTCTGGAAAGAAGGAAGTCAGATGTTCGATGTGGGATTCATGTGGTATTTAAGGGAGAAAACTGAGATCTTTGTATAGTGTGTTGAGACTTCTTTGAGAGAAGCGTTGGAAGGCAAATGGAGCAGGCTGGGAAGCAGGTTTTCTGCGTGGGTCTGGTGCCAAGGACTTCTCCCTCAATTGCTGTGGGTGAGAGTAATTCAGAGTAATCAAGTGCTGCATTGTTAACAGGCTTCTGAGTTTCAAATATTTATTCTAAACACAAGCCGTTGATTGCACTGAATGTGAAGGAATAAAGCTGCTCCCTCTGGTTCCTGGCCTATCCCAAACTTTAATACCTGGGGAGAGTTCAGGAAAAAGGTTGTAGGAAAGATAAAGCTATGTGTAATGTGAATTTGATACTACCCTGTTGGAGTATATTTGCGATGGCCCCATTCCTTGAACAGCCACGAGGAATTACACTGTGGTTACATTAGAGTGTGAAGATGCTGAGCTAAGGGGTTTCCTAGGAGCAGGGGAGAAGCTGCCACAGAAATTGCCCAGAGCCAAGGCACTCCCACGACACGTGTGAACGTTTTCCCTGTGCCCGGATGGCCCTGCAGGGTTCGTCCTGGGCTCCGTGGTGCGGGCAACGTAAGGATTCTCTAGGAGCAGCAGCCCGTGCTTCACATAGCTAGCTTTTTAGAGCAGCAGTAAGAAATAGCCCTAAAAAGTAGCGTACCAAGAAGGGTATGAAGTTGGGGGGTGTGTGTGTGTGTGCATGTGTGTGTTGAAGTGGGGAGGAGCACGAGCAGGGTGAAGATCCCCTTCTTAGATTGCACACCCCTCTTCTGACATTCTGTCTTTTTCTGAGAAGAAATCCCTAATTCTTCAGCAGTGTCACTGTCAATGTCCCTGTGGTGGTAATACCAGTAGCTTGCTTTCTTAGCGCTTTGGTTTCCCTTTCGCTAATTAATCAAAAGCATAGTCTGACTGCAGCCCAATCAGCCAGCTCATTAAAAGACCATCCCACAATGCCACTTACTTTTTTGCCGAGTGAGCAGAAGATGGGGGTGGGATCCCTTATGGTGATTTCACCTGGAGATGCGCAGTTTCTATTTTGTGACTCTGTTCAGTTGCGGTTGAAAAGCAAACGGATGCCACTCTGAGCCGCCCGTGGAGTGAACAGCCCTGGAAGCAGTTCCAGCCTTTGTGAGCATTTGCAGTTTGGTTATTACGCTTTCAGGTAGAAAACATCACGATCCCGTGGGGCACCTGGGTGGCGCCGTCAGTTAAGCGTCTGTCTGACTCTTTCTTGGTTTCAGCTCAGGGCCATGAGATCGAACCCCTTGTTGGGCTCCACACTCAGCAGGGAGTCTGCTAGAGACTTTCTTTCTGCCTGGCCACTTGTGCTCTCTCTTTTTCTCACTCAAATAAATAAATCTTTAAAAAAAACAAACAAAAACATCGCTAGCGCTGCGACACCTGCTCGTCTCCTGTCTCCCAGATCCAGTGCTCCGTGCTTGGGAGCAGAAGACAGTTAAGAGGAGAGTGGGCAGTGTTCCCTCCTATTGATGGCCTGTTTCACACATTTTTAGAACTTTGTAGTTTTTCTTCTCAAACTAAATTAGATGCAGTATCTTATTGAATTTGGCTTTTCTGAAGCATCTTTATGGTGAATTTAGCATTTCTTTTCATTTCATTGTTTTTCACCCACTCCTCTTGCTTAGTCTTCTGAGCAGTGATACCAAGCAGAGTAAAAACTGGCCATATATTGGGGCACCTGGGTGGCACAGCGGTTAAGCGTCTGCCTTTGGCTCAGGGCGTGATCCCGGCGTTGTGGGATCGAGCCCCACATCAGGCTCTTCCGCTATGAGCCTGCTTCTTCCTCTCCCACTCCCCCTGCTTGTGTTCCCCCTCTCGCTGGCTGTCTCTATCTCTGTCAAATAAATAATAAAATCTTAAAAAAAAAAAAACTGGCCATATAAATGGAAACCATATATGCACTTAAGACAGCCTTGTGTGTGAGCAGCACGTGCTTTCTCCATCCATCCTCCACATCCCTTCCAAAGAGCCTCCAGGCACGACCCAGCCCTGGCCACTTGTCTTGCCATCCTGTGTTTTCTGGTTGCTGGAATTCTTTTCCCTACCACCCTCTGCTGTCCCAAAACTCACAAGTAGGTGTTTAGAGAATTTGAGTAGAACTAACCCAAAGGTCATAGTAATTTTTCTAAAAACCAGAAAGCAACACCTCAGTTGTAGGGATGCTGTGTTAACTCCTGCTGCATCCCAGCCAGGCTCTGTACATCTTAGGGCGTGGGTCAGGGATACAGTTGTGGATTCAGCCACCGTCCTTTTACTGCACTTCCTAGGGGAGCACAGTCAAACACGGGTGAGTGAAGCAGCCGGCAGCTAGAATATAATTAGCCTCAGCCTATAATCTTCAGTAAGCGCCCGTTTCCTGCTCCGCGGGGCTCTTTACTGGCCCAGTGTGTTATCTTTTTCCTGCAATATTTCTTACACTTTGGTGCTCCTCGTGAGAATGCTGTGGAGTCCTTTGCAGGATGTAGCCCTGAGGATCGTTTGGTCACGTCTATCTGTAGGCACATCCTATGCCGAGAAGAGACATCACAGCGAGACTGGCCCTCAACAAGTCCTCATAAGGACAGCATGTCATCCACATCATCTTTAAAAACCCTAAATGGATCATATGAACTAGTGCTGAGGAGACATAGACTTCTTTTGTTTTCTTTTGAGACTGAGGTCTTGAGGAATAAGTAAGGTATGCGTATGCAGCCGGGAATAGAAATGCGGAATATTAGACGAAACTTCACCCTGGGGAGTGTATGACTTTTTGAGGTTAGGGGAAAACTTTGGCCCACACTTACAAATCCTGTTTGGCTTAAGGCAGCCTTTTCTCCCTTCGGTTGTATAATAGACTTTGAAGCTAGTCTCTTGTGATATGACTTTGTAGTTCCCCTTATCTAGAGGTAGGGTGTGTTTACCCAGACCCTGAACCTGGGCTAGGCCTTGTCACTTACTCTGGTGAGTAGAATGTGCAGAAGTGAAAGTGTGCATATGTACTGTCCCCAGCGTAGGTCGTAGGTGGCCTCACACCAGTCTCCTGGCTCACCTAGAATCCAGCCCGGTCACTTTATGGATGCCCCTGGACTCAGTTGCTGTGGTCCAGAGACCCATGTCTCCCCAGCGGATAGGGATCTAATAGCAGATATGTGAGTGAGGATATCCTAGAGCAGCCCGCTGACCTGACCCATGAGTGGGCCCAGCAGAGATCACACAAAGGGATCTGAGACTCAGGAGCAGTCATGAGCACCTGTTGTTTTAAGCTCCTGAGTTTGGGAATGGTTTGTTATGCTAACAACTAATGGATTCACGTGCTCACCTGGAGATGGTACCTCTGTGTTCACTTTTTGGTCTGTTAATATCATCACAGGTGCTTAGTGCAGCTCAGCGTAAGAAATTCAGTGCTTAGAGGGGTTCTGTTAGATGGGGGGCATTTACAGTTCTTGTGATCATCAGCATTACTTTGAGACCTTTTTAACAACACATGTCAGGGTGCGTGGGTGGCTCAGTCGGTTAAGCCGCTGCTCTCAGTTCAGGTCATGATGCCAGGGTCCTGGGATCGAGTCTCACATTGGGCTCCCTGCTCAGTGGGGAGTCGTCTTCTCCCTCTCCCTCGGCCTGCAGCTCCCCCTGCTTGTGCTCACTCACTGTCTTTCAAATAAATAAATAAAATCTTTAAAACAAAAAACCCCAATACATGTCTGGGTCTTATGCCAGATTATTCAACCAAATATCTATATATGGGGACTGGGAATCTGTAATTTAGAAGGCTCTAATGATTGCCTCGGATTGAAAACCAACAAGCTAGTGATCTTATTGGTCTTGTCTATTACTGAAAGATGCAGGGATTCCAGTTCCTCTGTACTTAGGCAAACAACACTCCAGTGGTTCAGAGTTCTTTACTGATTTGATACACTTCAAGCCACATAAGTAAACTTTGTGATCAACTTTGGGCAATTACACTGACCTGATCTTAGATGGCAAAAATTCACAGGTGCAGATAGATGGCTGTACGTTACTGTTGTATCCCCTGATATTTAGAACATGGCAGGGACTGCATGAATAAGTCTTTGGCATTGGGGATATAATAGAACCCTGCTTTGAGGACCTTATAGTCCAATGGGGGGAAATTACTTGTTACATATTAAGAAAACACAGCAAGCACAGTTTTGATCCTTAAACTACAGGTGAATTTTTACTATAGTGGCTGTATCAGTTGTTGCAACAATAACACTACATTACAAACAACCACAAAAGCTCAGTAGCATACAACAGTGTGTTTTTATCAACCCCTCTTTCTGCAGGTTAGGGTGGGGAGAATCTACTGACCTTGGCTTGGCTTAGTTGGGGATGGCTTTATTCAACATGTCCCTCAACCTTTCCCTGGGATCAACTATTAGCTTGGGCACATTCTTCTCATGGTGATTGCAGACATAAAAAGAAAAAAAAAAGCATAAGCCACAATGAGCAAGCTCATTTCAAGCTTCTGATTATGTCTTTAATCTGTTAACATCTGTTGGTCAAAGCAGGTCACATGGGCAAATCCATTGTCAAAGGCCAGGGAAATATAGATTCGCAGAGAGAAACTGCAAAGTCAGGGTGAAGTCATTTCTTTAAATCACACAACATGTTTGCTACCATCATTTCTTAGGCAAAAAGAAACCAGTTTCCATCTAGTTGGATCATTTGGGACCTTTTCCTAAATCTTAGCCCAGTGTTGCAGTGGTTAAAAGGGATTTGGGTGAATATCCCTTTCTGATGGCCCATCTCTCCCAGGATTGCTTGGTGAAAGACGTGCCTCTGGTTAAGATCGGAAACTAGTGTTCTTAAATATGATTGAACTGCTCAGGTATTCTCCAGGGCAGAAACTATGTTTCACAGTGTTACTAAGAATAACAACTAGTACAGTTAACATTGAACAGCTTGGATTTGAACTGCACAAGTCCACATAGACATGGGTTTTTTACAGTACTGTGAATGTATTTTCTCTTCCTTATGATTTTCTTTTTTTTTTTTTAAGGTTTTGCTTATTTATTTGAGAGTGAGATAGAGCTACAAGTAGGGGGAGGGGCAGAAGGAGAGGAAGAAGCAGACTCCCCACTGAGCAGGGAGCTCCACATGAGGCTCCATCCCAAGACCCTGGGATCATGACCGAAGCTGAAGGCAGACACTCAACCAACTGAGCCACCCAGGCACCCCTCTTCCTTATGATTTTCTTAAGGAAAGATTTCTTACTTATATGGTTTTCTTGAGGGAAGATCTCTTACTGTTAGTGTTATCAATAAGGCTTCTGGTCAACAGTTGGCTATTAGTGGTTAGGTTTTGGGGAGTCAAAAGTTACGTGTGGGTTTTCAACTCTCTGGGATGTTGGCTCCCCTAACTCCCAGGTTGTTCAAGGGTCAGCTGTACTTTATTTCAGGCCACTCACGTGTAGGCATTGCTGTTGACCGTTCTGTGTCTTTAGATCTACAGAACGTGTCAGATTTACCTCTGAGGAAATTGGGGACAAAAGATTATGTAACTTCCACGAAATCGCATTTACTGGCCATCCGAGATTAGCAACCTGCCCTGTTGGTTTTTCCACTTTTGCTCGGCAGTCTGATCGATGCTGTCTTGTTTCACAAAAAGCGAATGAGGATATCGTTACCAAGTGAGTTTAGCTTCCTAAGAAACCCCTCCCTCCTTGTACTTATGCTCCATGGGAATAAAGAAGTCCAGCAGGACGGTGTTCAGTTCTGTAAGATTTCTGCACTACAGTGTTAGGGAAAGTAAGCTAGATTGGAAGTCCTTTCTAAATTCTCTTTCTTAAGGTTTCTTTGTTACTGTCTTGACCACATATGTAAATTGGGGTGGGGACTGTTGAGATAACAGTCCTTAGAGGGTCCTTGTGACTGTGCTGCTTCTACGTGTTTTGTGAGCCCTCACCTGCCCCCCGCTGTTGCCTGCAGTGGTTTCTCTGACAAGCAGCGCTCTTTCTGTTTTATGTGGAAAGCTGACTTGATTAAAAAACTCATTCAAATTAATGCTTTGTAGGAGGCATGATATGATTGGAAGAGGCATTTCTAGTGGTTTTCTTGTCGGATTAGCACATGCAAACAATAAAATAAGTGGCCCAGACCATGTAGAGTCTGTGACAATTAATTTACGAGCTGGTTATCTTGGATAGGTTGTTTCCATTCTGGTGATGGCTTTGCTGAGAGCCTCATGTGTCTCCCAAAGAACACTAATGCTGCATAATCTGTTGTTATTTGAGCAATGGTTTAATATCCTACTCTTCCTCTTGCTCATTGCCAAGGGCCACAGCTGCATTGTTTACCACTGAAAACCTAGGAGCCAGCACGAGAGAATCTGAATGAAGAGATATTGGGTGAATGCACGGGTGGAGTGAGTGGATGCTAGGACTACCATATCCAGTGCCTAAGCCAAATGTAAGGGTCTTCCCAGGTGATTCTACCCCCAACAACGGGCAGCGAAGGGTTAACGTTCTCTTTGGGAGCTGGAGGGATTTGGATATGGCTCTCAGCAGAGCTGCTTGAATCACATTCTTTCTGCTACTATAGCAACAGGTTGAGAATTCTGCAGGCTTTGTCGCCTGCCTCCTGCCTCCGTTGGAAATGCCTGTGTGCAGGCAACTTCATTGTCTGGGGGACAACTGTTGGTTTTTTCCCCCCTGTGATGTTTCAATGAAGCCGCTTCTTTGCAGAGACAAAGAGGCAAACACAAAGCAGGGGCTAAGAATCCTGGAGAGGCAGAGAGAGATCTTGTTTTGATTGGAGGTACATTTCCAATCTTTTGTCTCCTGAAGAGGTGTGAAGTGGGGAAGGATTTGAGGGTTAGTGGTATTCAGCAGTATCTCTTCCTCCCTTCTTCCTGAGACCTCTCTTGTGAAAGACACCCCCTGGCAGCTTTTGGAAACCTTTCTCTTACTGTCTTTGCTTAACAAATAGGGTGGTGGTGAAGCTCTTGGATTATTGCCCATGTTGTGTTCGCTTCTAAGTTTGGAGAAGCTGGAGTGGACCGGAATGGAGTTTTCCCCTCTGCATTTACCAGTCCTTCTAGTCAACTCTGGATCTTTGTTGTATACTGAGAAGGCAAGCTAACGGAGACTAAGAAATGGAGGTGTTAGTCTTGGTGTAGCAGTGTTGTAAAGAGAGGAACAAAGTTGGGGAAGCTGCTGAGGAAAGTTGCTTAGGCGGTATTAGCTTGCCAGGAGCTGTCACAGGCATTTAGAAACTGCCAGGCCTGTGAACTCAGGGCTGCTTCTCAGGTGTGGTTAAGCTTAGAGTTTAGGGCTCATTGTAGTTCCTCTTGGGCTAATGGGTGAAGTCAGTAGACCTTAGATATCACTTTGAATTGATTGGATCACATTGCCACAACAGTACTGTTTTCACTTGGCATGCAGACAGCGAAATCTGCCTGGTTCCCTCTTTGTTCCTGGTTTACAAAAACATTTTGGTCAGAAATACCTGAACATATCCAGCCATTCTGCAGAAGCAGCACTGAGTTCTTTTATTAAAAGTTCCATTTTAGGGGTGCCTGGGTGGCTCAGTTGGTTAAACACCTGACTCTTGGTTTCTGCTCAGGTCATAATCTTGAGGTGGTGAGATCCAGGCATTGGGCTCTGGACTGAGCTTGGATTCTCCCTCTCCCTCCCTCTCTGCATCTGTCCCCCCCGCCCATCACCCCTAGCCTGCTCGCTCGCGTGCACTCTCTCTCTCTCTCTCAAATAAATAAATAAATCTTACACAAAAATTTTAAAGTTCACCTTTAAAAATCTTTTATCCCCGACTCACTACATACCATTTGAATATGGGATAAGCCCTATGTCTGTATGTCTCAGAGTTCCCTCAGCTCTTCTTTTTAAGTCTGGTGTGGCCACGAAACTTCTGTTCTTCTGGTGTAGTCCTAAGGGCTTTAGGCTGGGAGCCAGCAGCCCTGGGGGTCTAGTCCTAGCCCAAGTGACCTTGGACAGCTCATATGGGGATTCTTAATTCCATTGCATGTGGAATGAAAGATGTGGTTGGATCCCAGCGTTGTGGGATCGAGCCCCACATCAGGCTCCTCCGCTGTGAGCCTGCTTCTTACTCTCCCACTCCCCCTGCTTGTGTTCCCTCTCTCACTGGCTGTCTCTATCTCTGTCAAATAAATAAATAAAATCTTAAAAAAAAAAGAAAGAAAGAAAGAAAGAAAGAAAGAAAGAAAGAAAGAAAGAAAGAAAGAAAGAAAGAAAGAAAGAAAGATGTGGATGAATTGCTAATATTTCATTCATATCTCTCCTACACACACAAAAAGTGGTACTCCAGTTGTTTGAAAAGTAGAAAAAAGCCTTTGCTTTATTGAAGATCTTATAATTTGTAGCTCCCTTAACTCCTACTCATACTTCAGGTCTCCACTTCAGTGTCACTTCCTCAGGGAAACCTTCCCTGATCTCCCCCACCAAGCCCTCCCCACCCTTGCCCCGGGGTAGAGCCCAACTCCTGACTTTTGCTCCCTGCTAAGTCTGTTCTTTTATTTCATCACACTTAGCACAGTTTGTAATGATCTATTTCTTGGTGGGGGCGGGGTTGTTTGTTGGGTTGTTTTTTTGTTTGGTTGGTTGGTTTTTTTTTTTTTTTTTTTTTTCCAATTTTTTTTCTCATTCTGAGACTGAGGACTCTGGGAGGCAAGCACCCAAGTCTATGTTATTCACCATTGACTCTGCATAGGAGCTCCTCAGTTAGCATTTGCTGAAGGCTCAACAATGCTGAATTAGGCTTTCTGGAGGGCACAAAGATGATAACAGGACATTCTTTGCCCTTAAGAATCTTCAGATTTACTTATCCTGTTTTTCTTCTCTACCATCCATCCCACACCCAAAATATGCTTTAAGAAATGAAAACAAAAAATCCTAGATTCTTGTCATTGATGATCATGAGATCAGATCTTAACTTTCCTTGATTGGATTGATTAGTCTTGTGACAGAACCCATGAACTAAAGCAAGGTCCTGGAAGGAGGTTGTAGAGGATAGTATACAGAATGAAAGTGTGGACCAAAAAAAAAAAAAAAAAAAAAAAAAAAGAAAATGGAAAGAGAGAGGGAGGGAGAAATGAGGAGGACAAGATAACAAGAAGAACATTGAAATCATGGGGTTCTATCTTTTTAATTAATTTGTCTGTAAGTGTCCTTTTTTGACTGATGGGCTTTATAAGCAAGGACGTGTTTCTGAAACAGAATTCTTACCTTAAATGTTGAGTAATGGAAACACAAAAGGTTTGCAACCAAAAGGTGATTATAAGCACACAAAAAGTTGACAGGACTCCAGAAATCTCTTTGCTTTAAAAACCAGAAGGATACCAGTTTTCAAGAGGATTGGCAGGTTCTTGTAAACCAGTACATTTATGATCAATACAAGCATTTCCACTAGGAAACTAGAGCTAGCCATTGCACATTTAAGCAGCAAGCCTGGACTAGATGCCGCCAGGAGGGAAAAGCAAGAATTCCTTAGGTTGGAGGTGTGATGGATATTCACTCATCAACCAGGTACAGGAGGCATGGGGGGAATTTGATTGAATTAGAAAATACAACCCTTCTGGTCTCACTGAGTTTGCAGTTTGTACGGGGAATGACTTAGGGGAGATTTACTGATTACATTTCTGTAGAGAGCATGAACTCTCTAGCTTCAAAAAGCCAAATAGCTTCAATTTATCTTGAGAACAGGTGGAGGTAGAGAGTCTAGAGGGTTGAGCTAAGGTGAAGTTTCTCTTCTGGCTCCTCTCCTTAGAGAGTTCGGCTTTCACGGCAAAGGACAGCCTTTGCCCACATTGTTGTTGCAGCTTTCCTTTCTCACCAAAACCCACAGACACAGAGGGTGTTGGTAGCCTGCCTTTATGCTTGGTCCACTTGAGAGCTTAAACCCCAGCCAGACTATATCCCTCCCAAAGCCATTCCAGGAAGAAACGAATGACTAAAACAATCACATAATCTCTCTTCTTTATGAGGAGGAAGGAATTTTAGCCAAGAATGCAAGGTGTGCCTGTGGGCTTTGTGCCCACGCTGCACAAATCCTACACACACCCACACCCACACACACAGGTGTGTCCATTCTGCTTTTCACTTCCTTAGGCAGAGACAGTATGGTATGCCATGTTGGCCAAAGACCAGGAAATAACTGTGTTGGGTTGACAAGTAGCCAAGCCGTCAGGCTCATGTGTCTCACTAGACAATGTTAATTGACCCCTCCTTCATTTACAAAAATATACTCAACAAAGATAGTATGTGGGAACGTGGTACTTTCCTTTCTGATATCCCCTTCCGAGTTAGTTCCAGAGAAGGTCTGCTCCAAGCAGTCTCCTGGTTTCTTAGGAATTTGCCCCTTTCTAGCACATTCAGACAACTCTTTACAAAGCAGATCCCTTTGTTTTCAGTGGCAAAGCTTGTCTTAAATCTCAGCTCTGCCGCTTCCTACCTGTACAACTTGGGCATGTTACTTAACCTCTCTGTGCCTCATTTACTTCATCTTTATATGGAGTCAATAAGAATGTCTCTCTCATAGAGCCTAGTTTGTAGGAAGCAAATAAGATCATCTAAGAAAAGGTTTTTTTGCATAGTGCCTGGCACATAGTGTGAATTTAAAAGTCGTTAGTGTTTTTAATCCGATAAAGAGATTTCAGCCTTTTCTCTTCTTCGTTGCCCCTCCTGAGTTAGAAACACCCCTTGACATTTTGTACTTCTCAATATCAGGGTTCTATTCCAGCGTGGGGAGAGGAGAGCAGAACAGAGATGACTGGGCAGGAATGGGGGTAATGGAGACCTGTGACCTTGTTCTTTACTCCCTCCTATCCCATTGCTCTTTCCACTATACCATACTGGTCTGTACCTATCGATGGCGGGATACAAAACTAGGTGCAGTGCACAAAGGAATGCAGATTCAGCTGTGTCTTCCAGAAAGTGATAATCTAAGTTCCAAGCTCCCTTTTACCTGTTCTCCAAGTCTACAATATGTCTTGCTGTTAGCTCAAATCCTACCACGTGAACTAATGTCCAACACAATAAGCACTCTAGGGATACCAGTGGTACCAGTATATTTGCTCATGGAAGATAGCAGTAGTCATTGAACCATTTGGCACTTAGAGGAAAACACTTGTAAGAGTCAAAGAGCAGGTCAAGTATCAAACTTTCTCAGCTGTCCAATCGCTTGGGACTCAAGGGCTTGAGAGGAAGGAATGTGAATCACTGGACCTGGAAAGAAGGTGCAGGAGAAAGGAACAGGTGCACCCCTGTCCAGCTCCTCTGTGAAAGAGTGGTCATTATAATGCCACTGAGTAGCATGGCCAGAACCCTGAGCTGCCATAGCCCTGGTCTCCTGACCACACAGTACAGGGGATGATCAAACATTCGATAACATATATAAAGCACATGGCTTTAAGTGCTGGCATAAAGTAAATACTCAAGAATATTAGCCATGATTAGCTCATGAATAACCCCTGGCCGTTCTGCAATTGGATGCCAATTCTGCTTCCCAGTTCAACATAACTTAAACGTCACCACTTGCCACTGATGCTATCAGCTGCTCACGTGTTGACCACAATTAGTGGGGAGCAAGTGCCCTGTCTGTCTGCAGCTCTGGTTAGAAACTTGACAGTTTGTAAGTTGTAATTAAATGAGCTTTTTGGGGGGTTCAGAGATACTGTTCTGTCGCTACTGTAGATGGTGAGAAAGAGCGTCTTTGGGGATGACTGCAGGATGGCACTGTACATACTTTTATCTTTAACATGAATTCATATTTTATTATTTTTTTCATTTGTCTCATCAAAGCAATGTCTTAATTCATTTGGTGAAAGCGGTGTGGGTTTCATTGCTATTTTTCACAATAGAAAAGTGGAAGAGTGGGTATAAATTATAGAGTTTTAAACACTAGACAAATTCAGGGTTATCTGATCCAACCCCCTCACTCTCTAGATGTGGAAATCGAGGCCCAAGGGTGTTAAATGAATTCTCTGAGTGGCAGAGGGACAGGTCTTCCAGCCCTAATTCAGGGTCCTCTGTGTGTGGTCTTCTTGTTTATTGCTCTTCCAAAGTAGCCATGGACATCAAATGATTTGAGAGCCATTGTTTTTGAAATGTAAGGGTGGTCATCTGCATGGAGGATTCTCAAACAAGATAATGACACCTTTGACCCAGTCTCTTCCGGTCTTTGGCACATTATCCCTGACTCGCCATAGGAAATACACATCTATTATGTGAAAGAGGCAATGATGACAGAATGAACAGTTCCTGTTTTTCCCCTCTGAAGGAGAACTCCTCCACTAACTGTATGCTCTTAGATACACAGTCATGATCGAAACAGATTCAGACCTCTGAACTCCATACCTGGTCCAGAGGATTGACTGAAGGAATATTTCATCATCTGTTAAATATCCATCCTCTATGGAACCTCATCACTAGCTCTGTAATTCAAAGAAAAGGTCAGATCTGCAGAGCACAAGACCTGGATATTTATGAATAGATTTTCTCAAGGATGATTAGTTAAGTGATTTTTAATTTTTTTAACTAAGCAAAATTTTAAGATATATGTAGATAAAACAAGAAGGTATAGAGAAAATATTTAGAGAAAATATGCATTCAAGATATAATAGCAATTGTTCAAAACCAAGATTCAACAAATTGTAGAATTATCCAGACTAGACTAAGTTTTTCTCTTGATCTATAGATTATCTTCTTAGCAGTTCACTTGCAACATTTGGTATTTCCTTCTTTGTTTAAAGTCAGTAATTACTTATTTATCAAGCAACTGCTATGTGTCAGACACTATAATGATGCTTTTCTTGAGATCTCATTTAATACACATAGTACCATGAGGTAGGTGTAATTTTTCTCATTTTATCGATAAGGACACTAAGAGGTCATGGTAACCAGGGGTCAAGGTAACCAGATTTTTTGGGTGTTTGATGACCTATTTCTGTTCCCACGGAAGTAGGGCAGAGTAAGATTTTGGGCAAATACCAAGGAAAGATTGTTAATCCAGTTGCTGAACCAAACAAAGCTTGACTATCAGAAGACCAGCCAATTCTGCCTGGCTAGCACCATCCCAGAAACCCACCCTCTGAATTTTGAAGATGCAGCCTATCAAAGCAGCCATCCTGCCCCGATCCTCCCGCAGGCCCTTAGCATATATGTCTGTGGGTAAAAGATGAATCTGGTTTCCTTTGAGAACTTCTGTTTCCTCCATCAGTTCTTTCCATTTTCTCTGCACCAGTAGCTACCCTTTGTTCATGGGCCCCTTTATGGGCATTGCTAGGGATGGATTCAGAATTAGAGCATGGGTGTCTGGGTCTCCTCTGACACCAACAGGCAGCTCTGCGTGTAAATGCTCCAACGTTAGTACTTGGACCCTATGATTGTGTTTTGTTCTTAGAATCCTTTTAAAAATAATTTCTGGGGCGCCTGGGTGGCACAGCGGTTAAGCGTCTGCCTTCGGCTCAGGGCATGATCCCGGCGTTATGGGATCGAGCCCCACATCAGGCTCCTCTGCTATGAGCCTGCTTCTTCCTCTCCCACTCCCCCTGCTTGTGTTCCCTCTCTCGCTGGCTGTCTCTATCTCTGTCGAATAAATAAATAAAATCTTTAAAAAAAAGAAAATAAATAATTTCTGGGTCTGAGCTGGATTGCCTAAATCCAGAGACATTGCAAGTCTTGTCATTCACTAATGGTGATGCCTAAAATCTGTAAACTTTTTTTATGAAGTCCCTTCAGAACCAGTTTGCACTGGACAGACAAAAGCCATTCTCCTTCCTTAGTCACAAGAGTAAAAGCTAAAGATATAATAGCTTCAGATACAGTATTTCATTTATCAGCCCCACCCATCAGAAAGACTGTTAGTCCCTTCTTATGTAGAAGGAAATTGAGACTCAAGTAGACTGTCTTGTGTTCAAGATCACATACCGGGAAGTGTCAGAGTACAGATTTCTCTAACTCTGAAGCCCACACTATGTTTTTTTAAGAAGGAAATATACTTAGAGAAATTTACCCACCAGGTTTGACTCTGAGTTTTGAATGTTTTAGAGAAATCAAACCCAGTCAACCTCAGGGAATGATTTGCCACCACTAAGGTCATGCTGAAGAAAACACCGCAGTTTCTAAAACATTTCCAAAAGGTGTAATCCAGAAATGCCTGATGTTACAATTGTATCAGTGCAATATGACTTGCCAGCTCAGACTCATTCGGAGCTATAATTTCTGTTTGTTTTTAAAAACCTCTCTTAGACTATGGACTGTGAGAGGCAAACTGAGGACTTCAGAGGGGAGGGGGTGGGGGAAGGGGATAGCCTGGTGATGGGTAGTAGGGAGGGCACGTATTGCATGGTGCACTGGGTGTTATACGCAACTAATGAAGCATCAAACTTTACATCGGAATCTGGGGATGTACTGTATGGTGATTAACACAATATAATAAAATAAAATTAAAAAAAAAAAAAGCTTGGACTCAGACAAAAAAATAAAAAATAAAAACCTCTCTTGTTAACGTTGGTCTGTGCTCTTAATTTTGTGAAACATGAAGGGCCTGAGCACGTGATTATTGAGATGATTCCCCAAACACCCTTCCCATTATAACAGCGTTTCTACAGATTGTCACCCCTTTCCCGCACGCTGCCTATTCAGGATAATTTAATTTTTAGAAGTGCTCCTTATTTAAATAATACTCTACACGAGGACGTATTGTTTGCTCTTCCACTTAAATTATCAGTACTCGTTATTATAGCCATCAGCAAAGAAAGGTAGTAATTATCATGCTTAGGCCAGCTGCTGAGCTGTCTTTGCTGGATACTTTGTTAAGGGGTTAATGCTCTATTGTACCTTTTTATTGTCCGCTTTATTGGAGAATGTGCAGTTTTAGCTAGATTTCCCCTTCTTCATTTCCCTATAGGAGCCAATGAGTTGAAAATGCCATTGTTTTTCTTAATGTGAGTGTCATGGCACAACCAGCCCTAGGATGTCAGAAAGTTCGTAGTTTTTAAAAATCATACTTCAGTCATGAAAGGATGAGGACTGAGTTTCAAGAAGGTGAGATTTCTTGTTTGCACAGTGTGACTAGTCAAGCTGTACTTTTGTGTTTAGTGCCATATATAAAAATAGATGATGTCACTATAGGGAGAGTGAATGCAGGATTCAGTAGGATTCTTTGGTTGTAAGCAACAGAAATAGACTCTGGCTAATTAGGCATTATTTTAGAAGGAGAGTTTATTGGAAGAAGAAAAGGAAGGGGAAGGGGAAGGGTGTGCTCACAGAATTGAAGAAAAAACAGAACTCAAGCTGAAAAGCCATACTCAGAAAGGGGGGTAGAACAGAATTTGGGCCTCTGGCAAGGACTTTCAGATGGTTTCTTCTAGTGCTGTCAACCATTTTCAGTGTCATTTTCATTCCCTAAAGAGTAAAATTCCAGAGAAAGAGCTTTGTGGTGGCTTAGCTTAGCTCTTGTGGCTTCAGGGAGGCTGGGGCCTTGTCTGGCAGCCCCACCAGTCAGTCTCTAATAAGGCAGCTCCTAAAAAATGCATTTTAAACAAGACTCGAAAAGCACTAACTATAAAGGAAAAAATGGGTAAATTAGACTACATTAAAATTAAGGCTGTTTACCAGTAGATACTATTACGAGAGTTAAAAGCAAGCTACATCATGAGAGGAGATACTTGCAGTGGATTTATCTGACAGGGAACTCGTATCCAGAATATATAAGGAACACATCCACTCTAAAACAGCAGACCACCCAATGGACAAAAGCCTTGAAAAGGTACTTGGAAAAGACCTATACCCAAATAACCAGCCGGTGTACAACTTCATAATAATAAATCTTTAAAAAATAAATAAAATGAAAATGACAGACAATATCAGGTGTTGGTAAGGATTTAGAGTCCCCAGATCTCTCAAACACTGCAGATGGGAGTGTAAGTTGGTATGATCAACTTCGCATACCCAGTGACATAACAATTCCATACCTGGTTATGTACCCAGGAAAAACACACGCATATTATGTCCCAAAAGGCATGTTCACAGAGCATTAACTACGGTTAATGAAATCTGAAATCTATCAACTGTCCATCAACACCAGAATAGATAAATCAATCACATCACATCCACACACTTCAGCATAGAAAATGCAATATGACATAGAAATGTAAATTAACACACCACGTGCAACCAAGTGAATGAATCTCACCAGTATAAAGAGGACATACTATATAATTTCATTTATATAAAGTTCAGTAATAAATAAATTAATATATGGTGTGAAGAGTCAAGATAGCAGATACCCTGGGGGAGCAGGGGTGCAGTTAGTAACTAGAATGGAGGGCACTAAGGGGTCTTCTGGGGTGCTGATCATGTTCTGTCTCTGGATCTGGGTGTGAATTATCCAAGTGTCTTCGTTTTGTAAAAATCATTCAACTTTATTTAAAAAAAATTTTTTTTCAAGCTGTCTACATTGATGCTTTATTTGAGACCATTCTTCTGAGTTTGGGGATTCTTTCTTGCATAAAATGAGTGAGGACTCAAAGCAGAGAGGAAATAAAAAAGGTAATTGTCAGAAAGTCACAGTTTGGGGCACTGGGTGGCTCAGCTGGTTAAGCGTCTGCCTTCGGCTCAGATCATGATCCCAGGGTCCTGGGGTCGAGTCCTGCATCGGGCTCCCCGCTCAGTGGGAAGCCTGCTTCTCCCTTTCCTCCCTACTCATGCGCGTGCGCTCTCTCTCTCTCGCTATCTTTCTCTCTCTCAAATAAATAAAATCTTAAAAAAAAAGTCACAGTTTATTTTTCTATAATTAAATTAGGAGGAAAAAAACGAAGAACTCACTGGAAGCAGGAAGAAGCAAGAGTCTTCTAGGGCCTGGCATTTGATGAGATAGATATTCCGTTACTGGGCTTTTCTGTTGGTTTTCCATGTCAGAACATACAGCAGAGACGTGGGAACACGCATGCCTGATGCCAGGTTACTGTTACGTGCCATAACTGTTGCTTGCAGGGCTGTTGTTGCCACAGTAGTTGGCTGTGCCCCAGACAAATGGGGTGCTGGTCTGTTCCCACAGAGCTTTATCCCAGTCTTCATCGCAAAGAAGGATACTGCCATGTGCTGTCAGCCAGAACTCTTGTCCAAGGTTCCTGGTTTGGTTGACAACATCCTGCTCGATACAACTTTTATCGTCACAGCTTGAGATAGGATGACTGATTTTTGGCCCAAGGAACCTGGTGTGGTGAGCATCGAAGGGACAAAGTAGCCAATTTGTTTGTGACATCAGGATGATTCTTTCTGCCCTTGATAAAATGTTAAGGAAGCCTGCAGACCCTGAGCTAGTGGTTTTTATCAGAGGGGTGTTATAATAGCTTTTCAGGGTCCAGGGAATTGATGTAAGTTTCCTCCATGTTGGAAATGAAGGAGCTGAATCCAAGTGCTTAGTTGAAGACTTGTTGTCCCCATAGTCGCTTTCTCCCCCTATGCAAACTGTGTTGAACTTTAAATATGTGATTTATGTTGTCTTTTTTCTGTGTGTGTTTTACACTTGAATAAAAATTTTATGAAAAGAGAACAGAATAATGGAAGCCCTCCAATTCATGCATTCTCTGGAGTAACAATGCTTCAGTTGAATCCTGACTATCCCTCCCTAGCTGTATGACCTTGGGCAGGTTACTTCTTTGTGCCTCCATTTTGTCATTTCTTGAAGGGAGAAAACAGCAGTACCCACCTCACTGGGGTGTTGGAAGGATTAAATGAGATAATCCAAGTAAGGTGCTTATAACAGTGCCAGATACACAGAGAGCAGAAAGTAACCGTTAGGGACATTATATTGTGAAGTAAGTTCTCCATACTAGGCGTGCTAGGGGATGTAAAGAAGTATAAAACCGGGCCTCAAGGTGCTTCTAACAGTCGTAATTAGAAAGACAAGGTATGTAACAGAACAAATAACTGACACTCCAAGAAGGTATTGGGAAATTACAGAGGAGAAAAACTTAAGAATTCAGTGGAAGGAGAAATGACTGTAGGTTGGAGTGTTCCGGGCAAAACCCATAGAGTTGAGAGAAGTCAGAAGAGGGGCTGCCTTTGGAGGGGGCATGACAAGAAAGGATACATGGGGATTTATTTCTTCCTCTGGTACTGGTTACATGGATGTACTCGGTGTGTGAAAACTTTTGATATGTACGTCCTTCTGTCTATGATTTTGAAGCCTGGTTGATATTTGACCTTAGGCAAGTTGCTTCACCTCTGTGAATTCCATTTTCTTCACCGATAAACTATACTTAATACCTTACATAGCCTTGTTACGAGGAATAATGAACAAAGAGTATGTAGAATGCCTAGTCCAGGACGGGACAGTAAAATAGTTCACATACCTGATGTGCTAACTGGGGTAGAAGGTGACAGACTGAGACAGACCTTTTCCGTGTTAAGATTTGGAGCCTTTATCTGGGGCTTATTGCTTTGTCGAGGGAATGACCTCATATCATTATTGGTGTTGTGAATGGAACCTGTCACAATTTGTCAGTGTGATGGTGCAGTGACTCAGCGGCTGGGATGAAGGGCACTTCTGCTTATCAGAACCACTGCTCGACCATTGTCCCACACCGCCACTGTCCGTTTCCTTTTCCTGTTTAGTCAGAGCCACACCTGCGAGTGCGGGTCAGTGCTGATGCAGGTGTGCATCAGTAAACAGTTACCGAGTGTCTGCTGGGTGTCAGGTATTATGTTCGACGCTGACAGAGCTTGTAATAATGAACAGAAACAGGGTAAAAAGTACATAAAGTAAGACCTGGGCTTTGCCTTCAAATGCCTTATAGTCTAGTAACAAGATATATGTGCTTCTCCTGAAAGCTCTTTATTTTCCCCTTCCTCTCCCCTCTTTGTCTCTCCTGTTATCCTCCACTCACCCATCCCCTCCCCATCCCACACCAACCCTTTCCTGAACTCCACTCCACCTAGGCAGGCTACGAGCCATTTAACATGGCCGTTAGCCAACAAAAGCAATCAACTCGTAGCATATATCTTCTTCTTGGCTCCCCCAAAACTCTAGATGGCCATGCCTTCCATTAATTATGATAACAGAAGCAACCATTTATTAGGTGTCTGGTACATGCAAGGCATTATGCCAGGCACTTGCCTACATTCTCTGTAATGCTCACAACATCCTGCAGGGCATCATTATCCCATTTTATAGGTGAGGGACCTGAGGCTTGGAGAACGGAAACCGTTTGCCTGATGTTACCCACAGCCTATTTGTGGTCCAGTGCAAGCCTGCTCTCTCCCCTGTACCGTGCTCCTTGCGGAGCTGTTTGCAGTGTTTGCTCTGATGATTAAATCATGTAAACACCCTTCTGCGTCAGTTCATCAGTCAACGGTGCACATAGAAACCTGTGTGGTTAGGAGAGGTTGGTGCCAGGGCCACTCTCGCTGTAATTATTCTAGCTGGGCTGGAAATGTCAATAAAGAGCCATTCAGCCTCGCAAACAACTTCTGACCTCTTGTTTTGTAAATGCCTTGATATTCAGCACCACTAACCTGCTGGGTCATCAGAAGGGACACCGAACCTATTTCATTATCTAGATTAAAATCTTGGATGCAGGCGCCACAGGAAGAGCCTCTATGTATTGAGAAAATTCTGCCACTTTGGCCCTCCCTTCCTAGGCTGTCTCTCTCAGATTAATTTAGTACTTAGCACCAGCGTCTATTGTAGGAGTCCTAGACGGATAGCGCTGCGTGATGCAGATCAAAGGGAGCATTGCTATGAGCTGGGCACACAGGAGGCAGCGATCAAGTGCGTGTTCTGAGTGGTTTTGTACGAAAAGGCACAATGCAGGGTGGCTGCTGTTCCCACTAGTCCAAGTGTTTTGGGGTCCTGGCCTCTAACCCTGTATAAGCCACTTAAACCGAGAGAGCCAACTGCGTAATACAATCTCATGGCGTATATTGGGCACAAGTCATGTTCAAGTGAGGGGGAGATCAAAAGCCAGCAAATCACTGTGTGGGTCGAGGGTCTAGTCTTAAACTTTTCAGCCTTAAAAGGTAATCACATCCTTGTTTTGAGAGGTAAGCCTTTCTGGAGACTGACGCACCATCTGCAATAGGAGATGTCTGTTGGCAGTATGACTAACACCAGTTAGTTGTTCAAAAACTAAAAGCTACTATAAATTGAGTTTCTTCTGCATGTGGTTAGATGTTTAGGTATTATTTCCAGTTCCCACAACCATCCCTTAAGTTGTTGGATAGTTACTCACATGAGCCAGCATCCCCACCAGGAAGACTTAGTTCCAAATCTTGAACTCTTTCTACTCTTTCTCAACGCCTGGAAGCACTCTGTCTGCTGTTATGTTACCAATAGAAATGTCAGCCCCTCTGCCAGTTTGGCTTCAACCAACTCAGGCAGAATTATCAGTCATTTCCCTTTTGGGGTTCGCACAGCACTTTGCATATACCAGTAAGAGCACTTTGTATTGTATCGTAATTGTATAGCAGTGATAGTGTCTTACTCATTTTTTTTTTATGTAGGGCCTGTCGCCCTACCTGGTGGTGGTACATAGTGGAAGGACAGGATTTAAGTCTTGTGTCTGGTTTCGCTAACATTTTGTCCTCAGCCTGTGACACACCACCTGTTAGCGAACAGTATATGATCCGTACACATTGAATGAACTAATGAATGAGTAAATAGGATCTTGGCTATTATTTTCCCTCTGTGAATCTTTTTCGTTGTTAAAACTGATGGATAATAGTATCTACTTTATAGGACTCATATGAGATTAAATGAATCAATGAAACCAGGGTAAGTGAAGATGTGATCGTAACTTTTGAGGTTCAGGTAGTGGTTTTAAGATTTGTCATGTTGCTGTATGTCTAAACAGTTCACTTAGGTGTATCGCTACAGTAGGACTCTGTTGTATGAATATGATACAGTTGGCTTGTCCATTCTCTTATTGATGGACACTTGGGGTGTTTCCAGTTTTTTACTGTAAATGAATAAAGCTGCTATGAACATTCTTGAACAAATCTATTTGTGGACACATTTTTCACTTCTCTCGCATATAAACATGGTAGTGGAATTGCTGGGTCATAAGTTAGGTGAATGTGTAAATTTATTCGAGGCTGCTAAACCATTTTTCAAAGTGATTTTACCCCTTTATACTCTTACCAGCAATCAAAGAGAGATCTCATTGTTCTCTAGCCTATAACATGTGGTATTATCATGCTTTCCAACTTTGGCCTTTCTAGTGCATGTGTCGTATCTCACTGTAGTTCAGTTTGCACTTCCTTAGTGTCTGGTGGTGTTAACCACCTTATCATGTGCTCTATGGCCATTCATAGAGCTTCTTTTATGAAGGGTCTGGTTTTTTATTGGTTATTCTTCTTTTCATTATTGATTTGTGGGAATTCTTTATGTATTCTGGCTATGTCTTTTTTTGTTAGTTTGCCTTTTAACTTTTTAAGTGATATCTTGGTAAATAAATTGATATGATGCAATTTATTGAGTTTTTTTCTTTCATGGTAGTGCTTTTTGTGTACTGAGAAATCACTGCATCCTGGAAGTTCGTGAAATGTTTTTTTATGTTTTCTTGTAGAAGTGTTACAAGTTTGGCTCTCAGATCTATGATCTTTCTCACTTTAATTTCTGTATATATATAGAGAGGAAAAGGTTAAGGTCTGTTTTTTTCCATATGTATATCTAGTTGCTCCAGCACATTTTTTTTTTAAAAGATTTTATTTATTTATTTATGTGACAGAGATAGAGACAGCCAGCGAGAGAGGGAACACAAGCAGGGGGAGAGGGAGAGGAAGAAGCAGGCTCATAGCAGAGGAGCCTGACGTGGGGCTCGATCCCACAACGCCGGGATCACGCCCTGAGCCGAAGGCAGACGCTTAACGGCTGTGCCACCCAGGCGCCCCTCCAGCACATTTTATTGAAAAGAACTTTCCTCCCTCATTGAATTCTACGGCACCTTTGTCAAAACCCAAATGAGTGTGTGTGTGTGTGTGTGTGTGTGTGTGTGTGTGTGTGTGTGTATGGGTTTACTTCTAGACTCTTTATTCTCTTCTATTAACTTATTTGTCTTTCCTATTATCCTATCTTAATTACTGAGTCTTAATAGTAAATCTTAAAATTTAGTTATATAAGCCCTCCAACATTTTTCTTCTTGAAGATGATCTTGGCTATTGACAGACTTTGATAAAAAGTGACAGTTATCAGTTTCTACCAAAGGGGGGAAAAAAGTCCAGGGATTTTGTTTGGAATTGCATTGACTCTATAATTCAATTTCAGAAACTTTTTCGTCTTAACATTTTGAGTTTTCAAATCCATTAACATGAAGTCTCTCCACTGTTTAGGCCTTCTTTAATTTCTCTCATTAGTGTTCTGTGGTTTTCAAGCACAGAGGTCTTACATATCTTTCATTAAATTTACTCTGTATATTTGAAATTTTTATGACATCATAATTTTTAAAATCTCATTTTCCAGTTATTTGTTATTAGTATTTATTTATTTTTAAAGATTTATGTATTTACTTAGGAGAGCGTAAGAGAGTGAGCAAGAGAGCACAAGCAGGGAGAGTTGCAAAGGGAGAGGGAGAAGCAGGCTCCCTGCTGAGCAAGAAGCCTGACATGGGGCTCAGTCGTAGGACCCTGGGATCACGGCCTGAGCCGAAGGCAGACTCTTACCTGACTGAGCCACCCAGGTGCCCTTGTTACTAGTATTTAGATATATAATTAGTTTTTTTAAGTAATGACTTTGTATCCTGCCACCTTGCTGCATTCACTCATTGCTTCTATGATTTTGTTGATATTTTTGGATTTGCTGAGTATGCAATCATGCCACCCATGAAGACAGTTTTATCTCTTTCTTTTGCTTTTCATTCCCTTACTGTGTTGTCATGCATGCAGTGAGATTGGGGAAAAACATTCAATATTTCACCATTATGATGTTAGCTGAGTTTTTTTTATATTTATATATATGCCCTTTACCAAATCAAGGAAATTGTCCTCCATTTCTAGTATGCTGAGAGTTTTTATTATTAATGGGTGTTTAATTTTACTTTTTCTTCATTTATTGTGATGGTCTCACAAGGTATGCTTGTACACATGTTATTCTACACGTGTGTGAATAACTTATGTAATATTCCACAGATGTTCAGAGGAGTTGCGTAAGAGGACAAAAGTCCCGGCACGTTTTTCAAAGTGACCACCAGATCCTAGTGCCATGCACAGTTTTGTGTCCCATGAGCCCCACCTGAGTCCCACAGTTAATTTGTGAACACTTTTGGCTGTTGTTATTTTCAGTTTCTCCTTCATCAGCCTTTATAATAGCACAGATGTCTCCTATCATGGTGGTAAACATGGGACTTGGGGTGCCCCCCTTTGCCTGTATCTTCTAAATTTTCTTCAGTGACCACGGATTGCTTGTGTTAAAAGAAAGTTTTTTAACTTTCTGTGTAATTAATAAGATTACAGATTGGTAGACTTTAGACACATTCCTATCAGTTCTTTCTGAAAACTTTTGAACTGTTCCTCTATCCTCTAGGTTTTGTGACATTCCATGGTCAGGTGGAGAGGAAGCTTTCCCCTTGCAGAACTGTACGATCACCATTTTTTCTTTTTAAAGTATTATCATCACAGGACTGATTGTACACAGGGCTCGTAATAAAATGTTAACGCTGTGCTGTGAAACCACAATGGCAAACCTCCATTGAAAGCAACTTCAAAGGCACCCGAAAGTGGAGTGTTACATCTATGACTTTCTTTCTTGCTTCCTGAGTACATTAAACCTAATTTTCACCCTTTCCTTCTGTATCAGCCTCCTGTATAAGAAGTACTGTATTTTCTGCCCCTCATACTTTGTAATAAAACTTGGATGTGTATAGATTGACTGAAAAAAGAATTCATTTAATAGTAGATGACTAAACTCTTCTTTCTTGACCTTCTGTCACTTAATTTCTTGAGATGTTCTTTTTTTCCTCTTTCCCAACTTTCCCAGCTTCCTAGATGAAGTTCCCAACATAATTCACTTCAAAAGCCTGTTATGTGGTGGTCAGAGTGGGAAAATAAACACAAAGAGATCATGCCTGTGCGTACTGTGATAGAAGTATATAGATCAAAGACTTTAGCCCTGCTCAGGAGTTTCATGACTTCCAGCAGATTGATCTGAGTCCAGGGTGATTTTGCTCAAAGGTAACTCTCTCTAACCTTGGCTTTAAATTCTGGCATTTTTGTCTATCCAATTAACAGTTGAGGATTTAGAGGCCCAGAGCTGGAGAATCCTCTTTTTGGACCAGACTGAGAATAACCCTAACATGTGGAATAGGGACCAGAGATAGGCTGTGATTTCCCCCTGCTATGCTTTGTTTTTGTGGAACAGGAAGTCATTATCTGGAGAGCCACAAATCCTTGAGAGTTCATTTCCACTTCCAGAAAGGGAGGGTCCAGTGCCTGCCAGCAGTGAGAGCAGGCTTTATCACGGGAGCTACAGAGCCCCCCAGAGAGCCATTCTAAGTCACTGCCTTGTCAAAATAATCAGTTTTTGTTTTTCTTTCTAATCACCAATTCCTGAGAGAGGGAATGTTTTCTGCTTTTTCTCAATGCTTAATGTGAATATCAGTTACTTCCATTGCCTGGTGTTGATTATTAAAATTAAAATGTTCATGCAAAACAAAGAACAAACCTCAGAATGAAGAAATAGTGCCCTCTTTCTTTCTCTTTCATCAGTAATAATGAAAGTAATTTAAGATGGAAAGCATGCCCTATGGTACAAGTGGCATTCACATGCATTCCCGTGTCTCTTTTGGTTGTCACAGCCATGTTGTGGTGGACAGAGCGGATTTTTTTTTATTATGCTTTTTTAAAGTGAAGAAACTGAGACTTTGGAAATGGAGTCACTTGCTGGAGATTAGGTAGTTCCACAGACATTGAGCGGCGGTCAGCGCTGAGGTACCCCAGAGCGGTCAAGCTGAGTGTGGAGAGCTCCCATTTCCTGGGTTCAGATCCTAGCTCCACCACTTGCTAGTCTGTGACTTTGGTCAAGTCACCTAACCTCCGTGCCTCAATGTCCCCAACGTAGGACCTACCCTATATCAGTGTTCCAGGATCAAATCGAGAGTTCCAGTGGAGTTGGGCGGAGCACCTGGCATCTGGTACATGACTGGTGAGCGTCAGCTGAGCCACTGCTGTTGTCTTGAACATGGAGGCGTGGCGGGTTATTATCCCTCTCTCCTCCCAGCTCCCTCTCCTGCCCTAAAACCTCAAGTCTACTCCCCAACTCACCACAGAACTACAGACACACTCCAGAAGTCATCAGGGGCAATGTGGGTTTAGACAATCCAATCCCAGATTAAATACTTCTCAGAAAAACTAACACCATAAAGATCTCTTTCCTTGGCTCAATGTTGCCCTGATTCAGTTTGTGCTTCTCTTCACTCACACACGCCTTACCCCCTTAATCTTCACCAGAAATCTTAAGGTTTTAGAAAGAATAGTTACGTTCCTCCTCTGTAAATATTTTTGGGACTGTTTATTCTTGATTTGCTAACAGCCTTTATCGAATGCTGACTAGTGTTTTTACCCCCATCTGCTCTTGGAGATAGGATAGAAACTCCACGCTATGCAGTGCATGCTCTTGAAAAGTCTTTGAGGAAGCAAACCTCTGTTTTATGTTGTGCAGCTTGCCCTCTAATGTCACTGAGGTTCATGCTTTGAGGTGGGCAGATGATTCCAGCTTTATGTCCTTCGCTCGACTTCTCTCATTTATGCAAAGAAGGGTCAACGAGTGGCCACACACACCGATCGGCTGTGTGTCCAGCTGCAGAAGAGACTCAGTCTGACCTTCGGAAACGCCCTCCGTGTGGGAAACAAAGGTTACTATTTTTAAAGAGTGGAAGGCAGCGTGTTTGTCAACATTTCAGCCTGTCACAGCCGGGCAAGCTTTCGATTTGAAAATAGAAATCCTGATCCCATTACCTCTTTGCTGTCTACTGAAGTCCCTGACTTTAAATGTCAGTCGCCTCACATTTACTTCGTGAAACAAATGATCAGCATTGATCACCCTTTATCCACGATCACAGTTCCTTACTACTTTTCACATATCCTGCACGTCCCTACCGAGGCAGCCAGACATTGCATATTTGTACTGGAATTAATAATAACTGGCCTCCAGACTCCCTTAGCGTACGTAATGCTCATACGAACAGCTTGCTTGGACACTGCCAACAGCTGCTGCCACTTACTGTCCTGCACACTGCTGGTCTTGAACGCTGTCCCGTGAAAACTCTCATCTGCGAATATTAAGCAAAAGAAAATGTGGGCTCTAAAACTGCATATGCAGAAGAATCCCTGCTTTGTAGTTAGGTGCGTGTTCATGAATGCAGATGTGCCCAGTGAGACAGCATGAAGGAAACACTGTCATACGACATCAGTAATCTCAGGCGGCAGCAAGATTTGGGTGCTCTTATTTCATCTTAAGCAGTCTCCACACCCTGCACGGAGCCGGAGCTGGGGCTCGATCTCATGACCCTGAGATGGTGACCTGGGCTGCAATCCAGAAGCAGATGCTTCACCGACTGAGCCACCCAGGTGCTTTTAATTTTATGTGTTCCTGCACCATCCAAATTTTCTAAAATATGACTTGTTCCTTAAAATTATCAAAAAAGTTCATCTTTATATTACAGAAGCCAGGTGTTACTTAGTTTAGAACTTGGTGACTGGAACAATTATAAAAAGCAGTGTGCTTTAAAATGAATTCACAGATGAGTGCATTCGATTCGGTGGGCCTTGCTAAATCCCGAGTTACCCCCACGGAGGCAAAGGACGCTCAACCCTGGTCCTACGGACAGTTGGGGAACAAGTCAGTTAAGTGGCATCTGTCAGCTCAGGATGTAGAAAGGTATGAGTGTGTTCTTGGCCTTCCACTTTCCCCTACTCTCTGGTTACTTGATTTCATTTACTTTCTCAGAAATACTAATGGTCTCTGGGAGACTTTTGAAAAGGCTATGACCTCTTTGATCTGATACGTAACCAAGCCTCACAACACACAGGTTTTGGTTTAATATATCTGTAAATAAATCTTTATTCCAAGATTGCTTTTTGCATTTCTCTCTCTCTCTCTCTCAAATGCAATAACTACCCAGCCAGGACCTACTCAAACAGCATGAGAAATTGTAGGACTTATCTGGAACCTGGAAGTACCTCATTCTCTGAATAGTAATTATAGACCTTACCAAACAGCACTTAAGCACTGTTCAATGTTTAGAAACATTCCTACATATGTGTTATTTCATATTTGCTTCCAAACTAGAACAGGGATTATGATTATCCCATGTTACAGGTGGGGAAATGGCACAAAGAGACTTGCCCACGACTGTAGCAAGGTTGTGGCAGAGCCCTGACTAGAAATAAAACCTGTTTCATGGCTTTATGGGAGCTCCCACAGTGCCAGATGTCTCTTTCCAAGTTGTTCCCCAAGGGTACCTAGGCTCTAAGGAATAATCATTATAACACCAAATATTTATAAAATGTTTGCTATGTAAGCTTTACAGGTATTAACTCAGTCCTCACCACAACTTAAGCGGTTAATATTGGGGCGTGTGTGTGGCTCAGTTGGTTAAGGGTCTGTCTTCAGCTCAGGTCAGGATTCCAGGGTCCTGCGAGCAAGCCCTGCATTGGGCACTCTGCTCAGCAGGGAGTCTGCTTCTCCCTTTGTCTGCCCTTCCCCCTGCTTGTGCTCTTTCTTTGTCAAATGAATAAATAAAAGATTTTTTTTTAAAAGAGGTAAGTATTACTGTTATCTCTCTCCATTTTACAGTTGAAGAAAGAGAGCCCTAGTACATTTAAGTAACTTGCCTAAGGTCACAGTGTGAATAGATGGAGTAGCCAGAATATGAACCAGCCTAGAGCCACAGCCCATTTACCACTTGGCAGTGCAGTCAGAGCAATCCACATCTCACCTGTTTTTGCCTAGGGTGACCCAGACCAAAGATGACGATTCTTCAGAGAAGAGTCTTAAAATTCCTCCCCTCCAACCTTACCAGAGTTTGAAGTATGTGTCTTGTTTAAGCAATAAAAATACTGTTCTAGTTCCTTGTGAAAAGAATGAAGGAGAGTGGAGAGGAGCAACAAAATAGTTTGGCTCAAAGCCAGACACATTTGGAAGGTTCTAGAAATTTATATCTGCCCATGGTTCCTACAAAGATCTTGTCCTCTGTCTCCTGCCTGTCTACTAAATAATTTGGATTGCAAGCAACAGAAGCCAACTTTACTAACTTAAAGCAGAAGGAATTTATTCTAAGGATATAATAGTTTACAGAATCAGAAGAAAAGCTGAGAATTCAAGCTTCAGGAAGTTGGTATATCAGCTTGTACTGTGTTACATAAAAACCACGCTGAAAATTAGTACCCTCCCCCACCCCCAGCAATCATTTGTTTAGCTCACTTCATCATGGTCTTGGGGTTCCAAGCACAACAAAAGAGGGCAAGCCCCAGCACACAAGCTCCTTTCAGGTTTCTGCTTGTGATCTATTTGCTCCTGACTAAAGTAAATCCCATGCTCCAGCTCGGAGTCCGTGTGGAAGGGACTGCCCAAGAGCATGGACAGAGGAAGGAAGACTCTGAGGCCACTTTGGCTTTCTCCCACAGCTGGTCAGGAACCTTGGCAACTTTAAGCCTCAATCAGCACGAACTAACGTGCAGGCTCTTGAGTGTGCCTCTATCTGACTACCTCAGCTCCCGCTTTCTTCCTGTGCTGGCGTCAGACTATCTGAGATTTCCAGCAAGTACCTGACTTTGCTTGGGTCATATGCATCAGGGGTGGGGCACCTTGACTGCTGAAGCCTTGAATGAGAGGGGGGGCAGGTTCGGTTGTGAGGTGGTTACCCAAAGTCGCGGGGGAGGGTGCAGGAGAGGGAATACAGTTTCTTCCATCTGTACTGTTCACTCTATTGACTTTGTCCTTCTGCTCTGAATTCTGTGGGTTGAATCTTCCTCTAAAACTTTATTGAAAGCAAAAGTAACAGTCTCAACCTGTTACTTGAACAACAGGACATTTAAAACATTTAATTTAAAGACACTTGCTGAGAGGTGCCTGGGTGGCACAGTTGGTTAAGCGTCTGACTCTCCATTTCCACTTGGGTCCTGATCTCAGGGTTGTGAGATGGAGCCCCGTGTCAGGCTCCGCGCTCAGCATGGAGTCTGAGCTTCTCTCCTCCCCTCCCTCTGCCCTTGCCACTCGTGCTCTCTCACTTCTCTAAAATAAATAATAAATTCATCTTTAAAAAAATAAAAGACACTTGCTATGCTAATGATGATCCTGGCATGGGTCAGGATCTCACAGGCTCACAGACATCCCTTCTTCCTGTCATTGCTGTGTCTTCCCTGGGCACCAAGAGGATAAACCAGAAAGGGGGATAAGAGTGGTAGTTTGATACTGAGGTCACACAGTCTTTGGCCCTGGCAGCAACTCTGACAGTTATTTAGGTTAATTTCATAATTTCTGCAGAATTGGAAGACTGTTCTTAAAACTCTGTAGAAAACAAGGAGGAATGGTGATGAAAGCATATTAGCTAAGTTCTAGGCAACATGGAAAGCCTGAGATAGGTTATTAGCATGACCACAGGGAGCTCGGGCATTTAGGATTGAATTATTACCCAAATAATAGGAGAGTTTGAGGGAATAATAGATTGTTCTTATTTGGCAAAATACTTCTCCCTTTGGACTGACAACCAAGACTGTTTTTCTGGTTACAATAGCCCACTTTTACAAAGGACAGAAAAGAGGTGATACCTTTGTATATGTGAGGTCATGCTAAGTATTTGAAACATGCCTAACATACTATACCAGTTTTCTCTGAATGTTTGGTCATGTTTCTCCAAAGACTTAATCATGAGCCTCTAATTGTGTGTGTGTGTAAATTATTATGAATTTATTTATAAATTATGAACATACTAGGTATTTTAGTAAATGTTTTATGGCATGTAAACAAAAATTAGAAGTGTTTAAAGGCTGGGTTAAAAAGTGAACAAAATTAGAAGTTCTGATATTTTCTTCCCATACCCCAGTGAATCATCCTGTGTACCTCCTTGGGTGCATTCCACCACTTTGGCGACTACTTGTCTGGACATCTTAGACCTGCCCAACCCCAACAATTCCCCAAGCAATTCTTAGTACCAGAGGGATAATAGGAAGTTGGATGTTCTGTCTTGACCAGAGTGTGTACTCAAGACTTAACACTTCCCTTACGTGATAGACTAGGGCTGCTTTGTTGTAGCCACAAGGGCTTTGTGAATGCAGACCCTCGTATCTCTTGTAATCCCCCAAGCCTTTCGGGATTTACCTATGCGATAATTATGGGCAGATTTGGACTCATGGAATCATAAGCTGAGTCATCCGTCTCTCCTTCTCCATCCCTCTTTTCCTTCCTCCCATTTCTCTTCCTCCTTTCCCTCTTCAATCTGTCCTTCAATCTCCATCAGATTAATAATACAACTTCAAAGGCATTCTCTCTCCTCTCTTTCTTCCCTCTCTTTTTTGCTTCCTTGAGAACTCTGAAATAATGTTTACATATTTTTTATTGTGATAGCTAACATTTATTGAGGTGTGGGCCAGTTAAATTAGGTGTCCATTAATGATCTCATTTACTCTCACAACTCTATGAAGTGGGAACTGTTACTATTTGCCTTGAGAGTTGAGAAATTCTGAGGTTTAGAGAGGGTGAAGTAGGGTGCCCAAGAGCTCATAGTTTTCTAATCGCAGATCCAGCTCGATCTGACTCCAGGGCCCAAGCTTTACCCTCTATTTTCTACATGGCACAAAACAGGCAGTAGAGACCAGCATGAAGCCAGGAATTCAATCCATCGTTAGCACAAACCACTTTTAAACTAGCCTTTCTTTTACGAGCCTTGTGTCCACCCAGGAGACATGGTGTATATATGCCAGACAGTGTAGATGTTGTAGCAAGTCAGGAAAAGTACCGAGTGGGTGAACCGTCTGGAAATAGCATTTCACTGTTTGCCTGCAGATTATCTACCTCATGAGGGCTTCTGAAAAATTTGAGATGTTCAGAAATAAAAATAGATGTCTACCTGCAAGAATAAACCTATGTCATGCTAGAAATTAGTTGCTCTCCTGTTTTTCTAAGAAAGCATCTTAACTTGATATGTTTACAGTTTATACATTTCATCTACCATCAGTCTGTATAAGAACATCTCCTGGGCTGCCTTCATGGCTCAGTAGGTTAAGCCTCCGACTCTTGGTTTCGGCTCAGGTCATGATCTCAGGGTCCTGAGATTGAGCCCTGTGTCAGGCTTCACACTGAGCGTGGAGCCTGCATAAGATTCTCTCCCCCCCCACACACACCCTTACCCCGTGCATGCATGTACACAGGCACTCGTGTGTGCTCTGTCTCTCTCTCTCAAAAAAAAAAAAAAAAAAAGAATGTCTCCTTTGATCTTGGTAACTAAATGGGAGCTGGATAAGTACTGAAACGAAATCAAATTACCAAGTCCAAATTCAATTGAAAAGAAGTGGCTTACTGCATACAGGAGCTGTTGGTTATTTTGTTATTGTCATTGCTGGAAAGTCCACATAAAAAGTAATGAGCTTTGGGCAATATAGGTGAAAGGGGCTCATTTATAGAGATCTTTTCACCTAGTGGAAATTGCCCTTAACCTTTCTGTGGTGATCTTAGACCAGCTGATGGTACCCCTGACACCAACAGACCTTTCGAATTTCTCCTGGAAGCTATATTATAGCCTAGCAAAGTTAACACATGGCAGGTAGGCTCCATACAGACTCAGTCCGAATGCCCTCTCTTCTCCTTATCCCCAGCACACACGTACCCAAGTGTATATAATGCTGTGTGAGAGCCCCCAGCTCTGTTTCTTTGCCCTTATCACAAGCCCCCTGCTGAACTGACAGAGTCAGCCTTGGAGAAGTTGCAGTTCCTGTCACTGAGGCTCAAACGGGTCTTTGCTGGGGTGTCACCTCACGTGGCAGCCAGAAGAATAGTGAGGATATGGGGGCACACATGGGTGAGACTCCCATTGTGGCAGAGGGACAGGCAGTCCTGATGAGTCCCCTGTCCTGGTCACAGTAAGGGTATGGACACTGTCCCAGTGCCCCTGCAGATGGTCCTTGTCCTGGTCCTCACCTCTGGCACTTCCACAGTATAAAAACTCTGCTTGACTCAAAGTCAGGATGGAGACCCTCTTTTTCCCTTGCCCCTCCTATACATTCTCCCTTACAGTAACTTCTGGATGCCTCTCCTTCTCTTTTAAGCTCCTGTACCAAAAGAACCTTTTCCACCTCTCATCACACCAGAGATGAGCTGTTGTTTTTTTGAATTTCTATTTGAGTATAGTTGACACACAATGTTGCATTACTTTCAGGTGCACAGCATAGCGATTCAACTTCTTTAGGCCTTATGCTAAGCTCACCACAACTGTAGCTACCATCTGTCCCCCTACAACGCTACTACAATACCATTAACTATATAGCCCCTCTACTGTGTTTTTTATTCTTGTGATTTATTCATTCCATTACTGGAAGCCTGTGTCTCTCATACCCCTTCTTTCATGTTGCCCATCCCCCCACCCCTTTCCCTCTAGCAACTATCAGTTTGTTTCCTGTATTTATAGGTTTATAGGTCTGATTCTGTTTTTGTTTCTTTGTTTTTTGGATTCCATATATGAGTGAAATTGTACGGTATTTGTCTTTCTCAACCTACTTATTTCATTTACCATAATACCCTCTAGGTCCATCCACGGTATTGCAAATGACACGATGCCATCTTTTTGTGGCTGCATAATATTCCATTGTGTGTGTATGTATAAGAATATGTGTGTGTGTCACATCTTCCTGATCCCTTCATCTATCTATAGACACTTAGGTTGCTTCCCTATCTCAGCTATTGTAAATAATGCTACAGTAAACATAGGGATGTATGTATCTTTTCAAATTAGTGTTTCATCTTCTTTGAGTAAATACCTAGTAGTGGATTTAATAGATCATGTCATATTTCTATTTTTAATTTTTTGAGGCGCCTCCTACTGTTTTCCGTAGTGGCTGTCCCAGTTTACATTCCCACCAGCAGTGCATGAGGGCTGGGTTTTTTTCCACGTCCCTGCCAACACTTATTTCTTGTCTTTTTGATTTTAGCCATTATGACTGGTGTAAGGTGATAGATATCTCATTGTGGTTTTGATTTGCATTTTCCTCATGATTAGTGATGTGGAACATTTTTTCATATGTCAGTTGGCCTTTTTTTTTTTTTTTTTAAAGATTTTATTTGAGAGAGAAAGAGCATGAGTGGAGGGGAGGGGCAGAGGGAGAGGGAGAATCTCAAGCAGACTTCCTGCTGAGTGGGTCGCCCGATGCAGGGCTCAATCCCAGGACTCCGAGGTCATGACCTGAGCCAAAGTCAGACACTTAACCAACTGAGCCATGCAGGTGCCCCTCTGTTGGCCATTTGTGTGTCTTCTTGGGGAAATGTCTATTTAAGGATATCATAGAAGAATGTTATGGTCCATTAAGCAGAGCTTCATTGCCCATCCAAAAAGGCTTAGACCCTAGAGAGTCCTCTTTGTTCACCTCTCTTTGGTGTGCTCAAATAGGCAAGGATGGAAGGGAAATACAGGCTTTTTGCTATGGCAGGAACAAATAAATAAAACACAGGTTAGGTTCCCAGCAGACCTTATTACTAGTTAAGTCTTTGATGTACCCTAATGTATAAAACATTAAGAGATTAATTTATAAAATGGAATGTTGATTTTTCAGTTTGTTATAGATATTGGAATCTATCCCTGCTCCCTGCCTGTGACCTCTGCTGGGGAACTGGAATTGGTTCCCTCAGACAACAACAAGGTGTTATAGTAAGATCTTTGTCCTGGTGGGAGTTGAAGGAAAGCGTCTTCATCTAAAATGACATGAGAAGCTGATACCAGAAAGATGTATTAAGCCAAGGAACCAGTAAGCAAGTTGAGTGGAGGTCTAGTTGTTAGAGAAAGAAGCCAAAAGCAGGGATCCAAAGGTTGAGTACTGGCAAAGTGGGCAGGGGTAAAACAGAAGCAAAAGTTTAGAACCAGAGAGAACAGAGTCATCAGGAACACACAAATTCCTGGGACATTCATCAAACTTAAAGTCAGATGCTTGCTTTTCTGAGCAAAAAAGGAAAATGTGTTGGGTCAGCTCATCTTGTGAAGCAGGGAGGGAGTTGGCAGGGCATCTCCATACTGCTTCATAGGTCCTCTTAGCAAATAGAAACTAGACTGTAGTGTCAAATGCTCCTGCTAGGGATTCAGTTAAATAGTAGTTAAGTGGTTGTTCTATGAATCGGCTTCTTTCCTTGGAGGATATTTCTGACCAGCATCAACGCATCCTGTCTGCTGGAGAATGCTAAGGACAGATGAATAGACTCAAACCCTCCGGCTCTCTTTATCTATGTATTGTGATATCTAAGCAGGTCTCAGCTTCTTTTATCTCAGTTAGAAGCTCCCTTGATAAGGTTTAGAAGAGTACTCTTTTCTCACCCTTACACATTCACACATTAGGAGATGACATCACCTTACCTTATGCCCAAAGGCTTCTTTGTATAAATGGATGTAAATCCTTATTTAGTTAACTTCTTTTCCGCTACTGAACAATGCTCCTGAAAAGCTGTGGGCGAAGGTAACTCTCGCCAATCTCAAAGGCAATGGGAAAAATTAACCGGATTTTAGCTTAACAAATAAGCATTAAGAAAATACCAGGGTTAGTAAACATTAAAAGTAGGACTTTTTAAATGTCTCCTTGGGCAGTCCACTTACACTTGCTGAGCCTCAGTCTTCTCAGCAAAATGAAGGGCTCAAGTTTCATTATTTCTAAAATCTCTTCAAGCCCGAAAATTCTGTGCTCCTCTTTTCACTCTACAGATCGATTCACGAACGTGTAAGGGCCTGCTGTGCATTAGTGGCTGGTTACAGTTGTAAGTATCTGCTCTTGCGTAACCGTGACTGCTGCCTCATCCTGAGAAAACTGCAGTGATCTCAGAATATGTGTTCTTGCCACTGAAAACAAATTCCAGTGAATAGCTCTCAGTAAGTTTTTAGCATTTGTCATTGAATGCACACATTAGGTTAACAAATGGGGAAAGGAAATGACAGGGTATCTGCTGTATTCAAAATATAGAAACTTATGGGGTGCCTGGGTGGCACAGTGGTTAAGCGTCTGCCTTCGGCTCAGGGCGTGATCCCTGCGTTATGGGATTGAGCCCCCCCACATCAGGCTCCTCCGCTATGAGCCTGCTTCTTCCTCTCCCACTCCCCCTGCTTGTGTTCCCTCTCTCACACGCTGTCTCTATCTCTGTCGAATAAATAAATTAAATCTTTAAAAAAAAAATATATATATATATATATATAGAAACTTAATCTTCCGCCATAGTGCTGACTTATTCTTCGGTTTGGTGACTTTGACTACCATGGTAATCATTTAATCTTTGGGGAACTTAAAGTAGATCGTGGTCTAACATTGAAAGAATCCACCATTTCTTTTTTTTTTTTTCTTTTCACTTTTCAAATTTAAATTCAATTAATTAGCATATAGTGTAATACGGAGGTAGAGGTCAGTGATTCATCGGTCTGATATAATGCCCAGTGCTCGTTACATCACACGCCCTCCCCAACGTCCATCACCCAGTTACCCCTTCCCCCAACCCAGCAACCCTCAGTTTGTTTACTATGATTAAGAGTCTCGTATGGTTTGTCTCCCTCTCTGATTTCATCTTGTTTTATTTTTTCCTCTCTTCCCCCATGATCTGCTCTTTTGTTTCTTAAATTCCACATATTAGTGAGATCGTATGATAATTGTCTTTCCCTGATTGTCTTATTTCACTTAGCATTCTACCCTTTCGTTCCATTCACATCATCACAAATGGCAAGATTTCTTTTTTTTTTTTTTTTATGGCTGGGTTGTATTCCATTGTACATGTATACCACATCTTTATCCCTTCATCTGTCAGTGGACATCTAGGCTCTTTCCATAGTTTGGCTATTGTGGACATTGCTGCTATAAAACATTGGGGTTCAGGTGCCCCTTTGAATCAGTACGTTTGTATCTTTGGGGTAAATACCTAGTGCAATTTCTGGGTCATAGGGTACCTCTATTTTCAACTTTTTGAGGAACCTCCATACTGTTTTCCAGAGTGGCTGTACCAGCTTGCATTTCCACCGACAGTGTAAGAGGGTTCCCTTTTCTCTGCATCTTCGCCAACATCTGTTGTTTTCCTGACTTGTTAATTTTAGCCATTCTGACTGGTGCGAGGTGGTATCTCATTGTGGTTTTGATTTGTCTTTCCCTGATGCCGAGTAATGTTGAGCATTTTTCATGTGTCTGTTGGCCATTTGGATGTCTTCTTTGCAGAAATGTCTGTTCATGTCTTCTGCCCATTTTTTGGTTGGATTATTTGTTCTTTGGGTGTTGAGTTTGATAAGTTCTTTATAGATTTTGGATACTAGTCCTTTATCTGATACGTCATTTGCAAATATCTTCTCCCATTCTGTCGGTTGTGTTCTGGTTTTGTCGACTGTTTCCTTTGCTGTGCAAAAGCTTTTTATCATGATGAAGTCCCAATAGTTCATTTTTGCCTTTTTTTCCCTTGCCTTTGGAGTCATGTCTAGCAAGAAGTTGCTGTGGCCGAGGTTGAAGAGGTTGCTGCCTGTGTTCTCCTCTAGGATTTTGATGCATTCTGTTTCACATTTCGGTCTTTTATCCGTTCTGAGTCTACTTTTGTGTATGGTGTAAGGAAATGGTCCAGTTTCATTCTTCTGCAGGTGGTTGTCCAATTTTCCCAACACCATTTGTTAAAGAGACATTATTTTTTCCATTGGATATTCTTTCCTGCCTTGTCGAAGATTAGTTGACCATAGAGTTGACAGTTCATTTCTGGGTTCTCTATTCTGTTCCATTGATCTATGTGCCTGTTTTTGTGCCAGTACCCTACTGTCTTAATGATTACAGCTTTGTAATAAAGCTTGAAGTCTGGAATTGTGATGCCTCCAGTTTTGGTTTTCTTAATATTCCTTTGGCTATTCGTGGTCTTTTCTGGTTCCATACAAATTTTAGGATTGTTTGTTCCAGCTCTGTGAAAAAAGCTGATGGTATTTTGATAGAGATTGCATTGAATGTATAGATTGCTCTAGGTAGCATAGACATTTTAACAATACTTGTTCTTCCAATCCATGAGCATGGAACACTTTTCCATTTCTTTGTGTCTTCCTCAGTTTCTTTCATGAGTGTTCTATAGTTTTCTGAGTACAGATCCTTTGCCTCTTTGGTTAGGTTTATTCCTAGGTATCTTATGGTTTTGGGTACAATTGTAAATGGGATTGACTCCTTAATTTCTTTTTCTTCTGTCTCAGTATGTAGAAATGCAACAGATTTCTGTGCATTGATTTTATATCCTGCCACTTTGTTGAATTCCTGTATGGGTTCTAGCACCATTTCTTTTTTTGTTTGTATCACTAAAGACATAAGGAAGCGCTTAGGTATGAGCAGTTCTCCCTGTGGTGCTAAATGAGAACCTGATTTTTATACATGGCTTTTGTTTGGCAGCCGCCCAACTCATAATAAAAGTAATTTGGAGGTAGCAAGTGGAAGAGATAGTAATTAAAATTATGCTGGATTTTTGACTTTGGTTTTATTTTATTAAGTCAATAAATTGGAATTCTGGATGATAGTTAATTTTGTTCTGAAGATAATTAGTTTCTTGCCTATTTCTTACTGGAGAAATTTGCCGTTTTCCCCCCCTTCATTGTTTCCAGTATCAGCCACATCAGTCATAAGTGTCATGGGAAAAATCTAACTACTGCTTTATCAACATGGATTACAGCTAAACTGGCTCCTTTTTCTGAGGTTAATTAGTAGGAGTGCTAAAGATGTGTTTTAACCTTTTATTGTTTATTTTGTAAGCAAACAGTATTTTTTAAATACAGATTTATTATTTTTTAAATCACATCTTACCCCATGGGAGACATCTGTCTTCACATCAAAATATTGTGAAATATTATACTCCAAAGCTTTTTATTTTTTTTTATTTTTTTTTATTTTTTTTTTTTAAAGATTTTATTTATTTATTCGACAGAGATAGAGACAGCCAGCGACAGAGGGAACACAAGCAGGGGGAGTGGGAGAGGAAGAAGCAGGCTCATAGCAGAGGAGCCTGATGTGGGGCTCGATCCCATAACGCCGGGATCACGCCCTGAGCCGAAGGCAGACGCTTAACCGCTGTGCCACCCAGGTGCCCCTCCAAAGCTTTTTAATACATGTATATTTTAGATCATGAAAATGTGTCGTTCTAGTAGTAGCAGCAGTAGCTGACATCTACTGAACATTTATCACTTTCCAGGCACAGTTCTAACATCTGTATTTTCCCAACAGCCCTGTCAGGTGGGATTTACTATTTTCTTAACGTCATATATGGGAAAACTGAGTCGCAGAGAAATTAAACAACTTCCCCAAAGTCACCTAGCTAATAAGCTGCAGGTACGGAATTGAAACCAAGGCAATCTGACTCCAGTTACTATTCACTCAACAAAATATATCATGATCAGCTTCCATGTGAATAAACATGAATCAGTAGCATTGTCTTGATAGCTACATGGGATTCCATTTTAGGGGTATGGTATTTAATATAACCAATCTCTCATTATTGGGCATTTAGGTTGTTTCCAATTTTTCTGTGATAGAAACATTGCTGTGATAAACATACCACTGTATACTCTTTGCATGCCTGTCTCATTCTTTCCTTATATTACACTCCTGTGAATAGAATTTTTGGATCACATTTTTTGAGACTTTTATACAAATTTTCAAATTGCCCTTCAGAAAGATTTTCTGAACACTTCCATCAGAGTGTAAATTTCCTTGTGCCATAAATAATGATTATTATTCATACTGAATTTTTGTCTCTTTGACACAGAGATAATTGTATTTATTGTTTTATAAGGTTAAACTTTTTTTCCTAAATAGTTATTAGACATTTGTGTTTCTTCATTAGCGAATTATCTGTTCTTACCCTACTTTATTTAATTTTTCGGTAAGGGTGTATCTTTTTTTTTTAAGAATTTTTTTTTTTTTTTAATTTGAGAGAGAGCAAAGCACCAATGGAGAGGGTTGGGGGAGGACAGAGGCAGAGGGAGAAGTAGACTCCCTGGTAAGCAGAGAGCCTGCCTTGGGGCTCCATCCCAGGACTTTGGGATCATGACTTGAGCCGAAGACAGATGCTTAACTGACAGAGCCACCCAGGCTCCCCAGGTGTATACCATTTTTATTAAGAATACACTGTCATATTACATAAAGGATACCAAGTTTTTGTCATATATGATACAAATATCTTCCTCCAGAAATTTGACATACAGATAAGAATTTTTTAAATGTGAAAGTCTCAAAAAAATAATAAAGAGATTTTAATAAAAAGAGGCTCAGAAAATATATGACCTAATCTTTGCAAAAACAATTGAAGATGTCTTTCAGTCAGTGATAAATGATAGAAAATTAAGAGCTTAATAAGGAAGTCCGTGTTAATAAGGGGTTATTTTTGAAAGTGGTCTTTGTCAGTCCTTGGCTTCACCCCAAGAAATGCTTTATTTTCATGTGAACTAGAGACCACTTTGCTTTTCATCTGCAAAAGTATCCTTATTAAGATATTTTTTCTTTATAAATGATTTTGTAGGGAAAAAAAATCTCATTTCCAGATATTTGACCTGTGCCCCACTACCGCCCCAAATGATGGATTTTTAAAACGGATTGTAATCATAGGAGATGAAACTGCCAACGGAGAGAATATTTTGTAACGAAGTCTTTTGATACTTTTTAATGGCTGTCAAAGAGATTATAGACTCTCTAGAAATTAATTTAATTAAAAATTTTCCCTCCAGATTTAAAAGAAACTTCATTTAAATTGTATTCTAAGTCTCATGCTTCAAAACTGTCTAGGACTTGGTGTGATTTTAAATAACTTCATTTAAAAAGGAATTTATTGTAAAAAAAATAATTATGTTCAGTGGAGACAAGGCTTTCCCCCTCCTTTCTTTTTTGGTTTCATAGAGGAAAATGAGAAACGCTATTTTGGGGACAAGATTCTCAATAGAAGGGAATCCTTTGGCAGCAAGAATAAACAGCTTTGACCGAAAAGCACCCTTCAAAGGAAAAGGACTTTGGCCTGTTCAAACTAGGGAGTGGTGATAGGCCCAAGGCAAAAAGGATATCCCTGGTACGGGGGCTGGGTCCGTACCAGGCTGTTGGGTGGGAACAGTACTGTTACAAAAGCTCCTTAGAGCGGCTTCATAAAAAACTGATGAGTTTTGAGATGCACTCCTTTTCCAATTGTCTAGGGAGGATCAGTTATGTTCCAAGGAAGTGATTGTATTTTACTCAAGGCCACGTTGTTCCCTTTAGCCTTTGATACAATAATAGTAGTAGTAGTGGTAGTAGTGTTGGTGGTAGTAGTGGTGGTGGTAGTAGTGGTGGTAGTAGTAGTGGTGGTAGTAGTGGTGGTGGTAGTAGTGGTGGTGGTAGTAGTGGTGGTGGTAGTAGTGGTGGTGGTAGTAGTGGTGGTGGTAGTAGTAGTAGTGATAGTAGTGGTGGTGGTAGTAGTGGTAGTAGTAGTAGTAGTGGTGGTGGTGGTGGTAGTAGTGGTGGTAGTGGTGGTGGTGGTAGTAGTGGTGGTAGTAGTGGTGGTGGTAGTAGTGGTAGTAGTAGTGGTGGTAGTAGTGGTGGTGGTAGTAGTGGTGGTAGTAGTGGTGGTGGTAGTAGTAATGATAATGATAATAAATAAAATATAAATTCTACAAACCTGGGTTATTGACCCTTTTCCCTTCATTTTCCAGAAAATAAATCACACATCTACAAAAGTGGATTAATGATTAATTTGAAGGAAAGTCTCATCTTTAATTTTAAAATGTTTTGAATTCCTTTTGTGGTTGCCGTACATATAGAAAACACTTTTTTACCCATTATATTTCTGGGGTGAGTGTGGGTATGTGTGTATGCATGCTCACATATTAGCCTACGTTTTCAAAGTGACGTTTTCAGTAGAGGGAATTGCTCTTTGTTTGAATAAATACACTTGGAAAGATGTGTAACAAGCTAGCCGTCCCACCCACATGTAATTCCACTTGCAGTTATGTGTGACATTGCTGATTCGGTTTGGCTGGATATGACTTTCATGAAGGTTTAGTGAGGTGGTCAGAAAACTCAACTACTTGACTCAACCACTGAGCATCCATTTCCTTTGATGCCAGATTACTGGCAGTAGAAACAGTGGATGGAATGGTGGCAGAGATCCCCATACGCATTACTCCAGGGACAGAGAAAATAGAACTGCCCTAATGCAAAGTCTCTTTACTCACTTATTCAATCAACAAACTTTTTACCGAGTATCTACTAAATGCCAGACACGGGTTTGTTTTCTGTGTCATTCCTTCGTCACAATCCGCTCCTTGCTAAAGGCTTCAATATCCCCCTCCCTTTCCACAATCCCAGTAGACACACAGGGTCTTGATGCTACCTGGAAACTTTGGATCTTTCCCACATGGAAACTCAAGCCCTATATCCCCCTCCCTTGAAGGCCCTGCTAAGGTGGAGTGTTATTTATAATAACCCCCTTTTTTCCCCATAAAATAAATAAGCCCCCAAGGTGGAAAAGTATTTTAGAGAAAAAAATAGATTATATTATGAGTGCTTTCTCATGTTACTGCATACTTGTAAATGTTTTAATGGCTGGGTATTATTCTATTGTATACCTTAGTTTCTTAACATTTACCCAAAACTTGGTTCACAAGTTTGATTTATTTCCTTAGGGCAAAATTACAAAGTTATTGTTTATGCACATTTGTAAAACCCTTAATACAAATTGCCAAACCACTTATAGAGAGTTTATAGCAACTTACAGTCCCATTAAAGGCCTATTTACTGTTCATATCATGGTACCCTTACCCTCATTGAAGACTAAAAACTTTAAAAGTCTTCACTGATTGTTTCTGATTTACATTTTTTTTTAAATTACTAGTGAGATTGGACATTTTTTCACATGCTTATTAGACATTTTTAGTTTCTCTCTCCTGAGCTATCTGTATATGTCCTTTGTCTATATTTCCCTTGGAGTTTTTATAGTCTTCTTATTCATTTGTATGAACTTACTTCATCTTAAGGGTGTTAATATTTTGTCTTTAATATTTATGGATCACATTTGGGCAAGAATCCCTCCAATTACATTATTTGCAATCACTTAGAACAGATAATTTGTTTTGTTCAATGAGATGAGATCAGCTTTATATCATTATATGTAGGAGATGGTTTTCAATGTCTAAGAATTAATACATACTTTAGAGCATAGTAAGGACATCTATTCTAGAAACTTCTATCAAAGGGAGAATGTATAAGAGTTGAACTACAAGAAACCTTGATCCTATCGGTGCTTCTGTATTGATAGACCCATTTGTATTCTTACTGCATTTGATGTGTGGCCCCTGTGCTGTGCTTATTACAAAATTATGAGATCTGTGGCCAGACTAGGACTTGACACAGGTAATGAGCTGCTTTGGAATTTACTGGATTCCAGATAAAATTCTAGTCATCCTTCATTCCCATACCTCAGTTTCCCATACTTCAAAGAGGCCCTGAATAGCAGTCCTCATATGTTCTCCTTCTTCTTTTAGACAGTTCTTCCTCAGTCCAGGAAGATGAAGAGGTAGAGATGGAGGCCATCAGCTGGCAGGCCAGTAGTCCAGCCATGAATGGACATCCTGCCACTCCAGTGGCCTCTGCTCGTTTCCCCAGCTGGGTGACTTTTGATGACAATGAGGTCAGCTGTCCTTTGCCACCAGTCACCTCTCCCCTGAAGCCAAACCCACCACCTGTTGCATCTGTGATTCCAGATGTGCCTCATCACTCAGCTGGGTCATTTAAGAAGAGGGAACGTCCCAAGAGCACTTTAATGAACTTTTCCAAAGTTCAGAAGCTGGACATTTCATCCTTAAACCAGCCGCCTTCCATAACCGAGGCTCCACCTTGGAGGGCAACCAATCCTTTCCTGAATGAGACTCTGCAGGATGTCCAACCCTCCCCTATCAACCCTTTCATTGCTTTCTTTGAGGAGCAGGAGAGGCGCTCCCAAAACAATTCCATTTCCAGTGCCACAAGCAAGAGCCAAAGAGATTCTCTCATTGTCATCTACCAGGATGCCATCAGTTTTGATGACTCAAGCAAAAACCAGTCCCACTCTGATGCTGTCGAAAAACTCAAACAACTCCAGATCGATGATCCGGATCGTTTAGGCAGTGCGACACTTCCAGATGATGACCCGGCAGCCTGGGTTGAACTAGATGACCACCCACCTGGTTCGGCACTGTCCCAGCCCAGGGATGGGTGGCCGATGATGCTAAGGATCCCTGAGAAGAAAAACATCATGTCATCTAGGCACTGGGGACCCATCTACATCAAACTGACGGACAGTGGTTACCTGCAGCTGTATTATGAGCAGGGTCTGGAGAAACCATTCCGTGAGTTCAAGCTGGAGATCTGCCATGAAATTTCGGAACCTCGGCTCCAAAACTATGATGAGAACGGCAGGATCCACAGCCTGCGAATAGACCGTGTCACGTACAAGGAGAAGAAGAAATACCAGCCCAAACCTGCAGTGGCCCACACAGCAGAGAGGGAACAGGTGATGAAGCTGGGCACCACCAATTACGATGACTTCCTGAGTTTTGTCCGTGCCGTTCAGGACCGGCTCATGAATCTGCCAGTGTTGTCGATGGATTTGAGCACAGTTGGCCTGAACTACCTGGAAGAGGAGATTACCGTGGATGTCAAGGACGAATTCTCCGGCGTCGTGAGCAAAGGAGACAACCAGATTCTCCAGCACCATGTCTTGACGCGGATCCACATTCTGAGTTTCCTCTCCGGGCTGGCAGAGTGCCGCCTGGGCCTCAACGATGTCCTCGTCAAAGGGAACGAAATCGTTTCCCGGCAAGACATCATGCCCACCACCACCACAAAGTGGATCAAGCTCCATCAGTGCCGTTTTCATGGGTGTGTGGATGAGGACGTATTCAACAACTCACGGGTTATCCTGTTCAACCCTTTGGATGCCTGCCGGTTTGAGCTCATGCGGTTCAGGACGGTGTTTGCGGAGAAGACCTTGCCTTTCACACTCAGGACGGCAGCGAGCATCAATGGGGCTGAGGTGGAGGTGCAGAGCTGGCTTCGGATGTCAGCCGGCTTCTCCTCTAACCGAGACCCTCTCACTCAGGTTCCCTGCGAGAATGTGATGGTTCGTTACCCTGTGCCCAGCGAGTGGGTGAAAAACTTCCGCAGGGAAAGTGTCCTGGGGGAAAAGTCTTTAAAAGCCAAAGTGAACCGGGGGGCGAGTTTTGGCTCAACTAGTATGTCTGGCTCTGAGCCTGTCATGAGAGTAACTCTGGGAACCGCCAAGTATGAACATGCCTTCAACTCCATTGTGTGGAGGATAAACCGACTGCCTGACAAAAACTCAGGTAGGTAGAGGTTTCTCTTCTGTGAAAACCGCCACGTGGTCACATGAGAACTGGGGTCAGAGTTCGGCATTCTGCTCCCCTGTGAAGGGCTGAGGTTTGTTGTGTGACAGAAATATGGTAATGGAAAAGTGGGACCAGAGAAGCAAAAGTACTTGAGCAAAAAGTAACAAACATGAATGACCCAGTTCTCCCCGTTTTCTCACTCCCTTATTATCCTACTTCTAGAAAGCTCTGCATTATTCTTCTTAGCTGAGTTGCTAAGCAGATTTGCAGGGCAATTTATGAATTTGTATTCTTATTCTGACTCATTTAAGTATTATCCCTGGTGCCGGAAGCTGTCTATTTCCAGATCCTAGAAAGCCTCTGGGTTCTGAAGAGGTATCTTTCTCACTGTGCCTTGAGTATAGGTAAAGGGGTCAGTTTATGGCCAGTCATATGTATAGTACAGGTGAAGAGTCAGACTAATGATTCCAGTCCTCTTGTGCGAGACCTGTCAGTCATAACATCTCCAATTCAGAGTTGGGATTTGAGGATGAGGAAGAGGAGAAATGGCCTCTGATCAGACTGGAGGTCCAGCCAGGACCAGAAGGTCCAAAAGGGCTAACTTCTGTCAGACACAAAGTAAAGGAAGGTACATTTGATTTAAACAAAGAAAGCAGGCTTACCAGCCCTGGCTGGCTTGCTCAAAGCTATCATGGGAGCTTTTGTGCTTGGGTGAGCACAGAACGTGATGACTTTCCTCGGGGGTCCAAGTGAATTTAATGAAATGACAAAACTAGGGAGGAATCCAACCAGCTCTAATAGCCTTATTTCTTAGAGTAAGTCTGAGTGACCTCAATGACAGGCAGTAAGCCCGTGATCCTATGATCCTTTAAACCACTTCTCTTCTTGTTTATTGTAAACTTTGCCCATTCATTAACAAAAGTTAGATGCCCTAGCCAAGCAAAAAGGGGAGGGTTTGGAAGAACTCTTGATGGAGATGTCCTTCTCTAATGCAGCTATTCCCCTTCCGTTCTCACTATTAAACCCTGACAGTATGTTTAGAGTTTTCATTTCCTGTTCTGCGTGTGGAGTGGCTGTGTCATCATACCCAAAATGGGACGTGATGTGACTGCAAGAGGCAGTACAATCTGGTCACCTCGCCAAGGCGTCCAGGCAGTGCACACACAACGGGGCATTCTGTGTCAGACACTGGGTGTAGCGGTGCAAAATGAAGAGACAATCAGACCTCTGTGTTTGAGGCTGGATTTGCCAAACACCCCCACCCCCATCCCCGTTTCTAAACTGATGGGATTTTAAAAAACAAAGTCTTCCTCTCTCTGCTTGCTTATTCATTTCTCCTGAAATTGCATTGTGTTCTCCTGGTAATGGTGCTGTGATTTCTACCTCAGCCATGGGACCTATCTGAATTGATGGAGGAGAGGAAAAGCCCTGAACTCTCCTTTGGCACAGAAGCCCTTGAGAAGAGAAGTGAGGTGTAAGGGGGCGGGGAGCTACCTTTGAACCTGCTGGAGACTTGACATCCAAAAAGACAAGGCCTCAGGTTTACATTTATCGGAATGTTTGGCCCTTCAGTTTCTTTATTTTTTTTTTAAAGATTTTTTTTTTTTAATTTATTCGACAGAGATAGAGACAGCCAGCGAGAGAGGGAACACAAGCAGGGGAGTGGGAGAGGAAGAAGCAGGCTCATAGCAGAGGAGCCTGATGTGGGGCTCGATCCCGTAACGCCGGGATCACGCCCTGAGCCGAAGGCAGACGCCCAACCGCTATGCCATCCAGGCGCCCCGGCCCTTCAGTTTCTTAAGCATGGATTCAGTTCACTTCATTATGGAATTACTGAGTCTTCAAGCTGAAAGGGGCCTTGGGGATAACTCAGTCAAACCTCTTCATTCTATAGATGAGAAAATTAAGGCCCAGGAGTGACAGGACTTACCTGAAGTCACAAAGCCACATCCAGGGGTCTTTTCTCAATACCCCAGCTGCCTCTTAGTAGAGGATACCAGATAGACAGAAACATGAAAGACTTTCCTCTAAGAGAAGAGAGGTTTGTAGTTTTCTCAGTGTGTACACATCTATCTCATTTGTTTCGAAGTTCTTTCTCTCAAATATTTGTAAGTACTGTGTGAGGGGGTTTTGGCTATAAGCAGCAAAGACAAAAAAAGAAAAAGGAAAAGAAAAGAAAAAAGGAAGGAAGAAAAGAAGAGAGAGAGAGAGAAAGAAGAAGAAAAAGAGAAAGAAATAAGAAAAAGAAAGATTGATTGTTGGAGGGTAGCTCGGAGAACTGAAGGAAGGCTTGGAAAGGTTGAGCAAGCAGGCTTAGAAAGGATAGCTCTTGAAAGCAGAACTGTGAGATGTCTCCTCAGGCTGCAGCCATTAGGATAAATCCTCATGAGCCATTTTCTGTTCTTGCCACTTGGCTCAGGAGTCAAGGGGAGGATAGCGCATTTTGACTGACATGACATGCAGTGCTGGGGAAGATTATTTCCCAAAGCAAGAGAGGAAAAAAGATTGTTACCAAAAGAAATGGGGGAATGGGTGCAGGATAAGGGAAAATATACGTCTTTGGCAAACACTTGCCTTAATGCTTCCCCAGCAGGTCAGTGTTCGGCGGGCTCAAGGCCAAGGAAATGCAGTTTATGTATTGCAAATGTATTTCCTGATTACTGGAACCTTTATCTGTGAAAGATTTTTGAAATACAGGACAGCATAATGATATTTGGGAATATTTCTCACGTAAGCTACCCCACCATGACTGTGCTTGCTTTCATGGTTACATATTTTTGTTTTATTTTTTAAAAGATTTTATTTATTTATTTGTCAGAGAGAGAGAGAGAGAGAGAGCGCACAAGCAGGGAGAGCCCAGGTGGAGGAGGCAGAGCAGGCAGGGGGAGAAGCAGACCTCCCCACTGAGAGGGAGTCTGATCCGGGACTCGATCCCAGGACCCCAGGATCATGACCTGAGCTGAAGGCAGACGCTTAACTAACTGAGCCACCCAGGAGTCCTGGTTATACGTTTTTAGTAACAACCACCCCCCCACACACACACACACCCAAAAAGGGCTTCTTATACTACTCCTGGCCAATCCTATATTTCTGGGGAGGTTCAGGAAATCGGCAAGACCCTTTTCTGGAAACTCAAGATGTACAGGAACTGAATTGCAGTCAGATGGCAGGCTGTTGGCATTGCCGGTGCTCCCTGTGAGCAGCTCCTGCTCTCCCCATCCGGTGTGCCCTCTGTTAGTTGTCATCCCTTTTCTGAGTTCATCTTGGGCTTCAGATAGCCTTGGGAAGGTGCTTTTTACGGGTTTTCATAATTCTCACACCTGCATTTACAGTAAAGGAGACCAGAAGCTCTGCATGCTTACTCCTGCTTGCAGTGGCCCTGTACCTCCAGCCCCCAGCAGGCAGGACAGTCAGACCGTAGGCAGCATGGGACCGCCGGTCAGCACCCCCAACTTGCTGCAACCACAGCGGGCTCATCCCAGTCCTGCTGCAGAACGATTAACAAGCTGCTGTTGGAGTCCAATGTGGTTTAAACTGGCAGGTCCAGCCCTGCCGTGTGCATGTACAGCCACCTCTGCCTTCCCACCGGGCTCTTCAAGGACCCCTTTCACCCTGATCCCAGGAGCTTTTCTTAATCCTAGAAGGTACCCGAACAAGTCCTACTGCTTTCCCAGATCATCCGCCAGGAAACCAAACATTCTGTCCTGTACAGGTAGCTTTCTTTGCTTGGAACTCCAGTTCTCTAATATTAGACCAAGAGAAAACAATTTCAATATAGTTCGCCTTTTATGGAAAATAGAAATCTGAATTTTAATGTTAAATTTTCTCAACTTCATCAAGGAAGATGACAAAGTGCGTGGGCTCACTTAGTTCATTACCATAAATTAAACTATACCAGCTCTCAGAATTGCACTTTCCTACCTGTCCACCAGCCCTGCACAGGCATTAGTTGATGCCGGGAATCATGAAAGAATGCTGCTTTCATAGAGCTGTCTGTGAATAAACTTTGGAGGGGTGAGCGGAGAGGTGAGCTTTGTGGAAAGTAATGATTTCTCATTATTCCAACAATGTGCAAATAAGGATAATTAGGTAAAACTGTTGTTCGGGTTGCCATCAAATTAAAGAAACTCCTTGATGTAATTCGTAGTGATCTAAATCGACAGTGATACGCGGAGAGGAGTTTAGTACAGAATTCAGAGTCAGATCTGAGTTTTATTCCTAGCACTGCAGTGTGGTGACTGTGCGACCTCAGGCAATTTACTTAAACCTCTCAAAGAAATCTTATTTTCCTCATTTACAGAAGAGGGTTATTAATACCTAGCTCGTTAAGAAAGAAATTAGATAATGCTTTTAAGTGTTTAGGACAGTCTCTGGCCTGTAATAAATATAACAGATAGCTATGTAATTGCAACTGTAATTTTTTAAAAAATCACATGGATTCATTTTTAGATAATGTAATTTTTCCTATTATAGGTATCCAACTTAAAATTTCTTTCCTAGAAACCAGTGCAAATTGCTCATTTTCCCAGAGTATTACTCTTCGGAAGTAACCACTGAAATACATTATTTGTGAAGTAAAGCAAAACAAATACTTCACTCTGTAATGTTTTCCTTGGAGAGCGGGTGTGTATGTCCTCACTCTCTGAGATTAAAAGTCCTGCCCAGACTAATAAAGAAAACTGGAATTGTTTATTTGGGGAAACTCAGATAACTAAGGGCAGTTGCTATTACATAAGGAAGTCAAAGCCATGTCACGGTGTTTATCCATGGCAAGTTGCTGTACAGGGGGTTCCTAGAGCTCACTTCTCCACTCATGTCACCCTGCAAACCTGGTCTTGAGGTTGGGGATCCTATGGGAAGCTGTGACTCAGACAGAGTGGTTAAAACACCTTGGAGTTAGAGCGCTTGGGTTCCATCCTCTGTCTGCCACTTTCCAGCTTTGACCTTGGCTAGTTTACTTCCCTCCCAAAGCCTTTGTGGCCTCATCTGTAGAATGTAATGACTATGACCTTAAGGGATTGTTACGAAGATGCAGGGAAAGGGTGAGTGGGCAGCATTCGAGAGAGTACAGAGTGCTCAGCAAACCATGCTTTCAGACGTTATAGCCATGGAGCTGATCTTTCTCTTCACTCAGATATCTAATAACAATCCTCAACTGGAAATCCTTAAGTTTTCCATCCAAGTACAGTAGAACTAGCCATAGATGTATAGAATTAAAGAACAGGAAGGGACTATGCCTGGCATTGTCCAGCCGCCCCTTTACTACCCATGCCCCATGTCCCCGCTTTCCAAATCGGGATCTGAGGCGAGGAGAGAACAAAGGACTTGGGTGGAGGATCTCTGCCACTTAGCAGGAGAGCCAGGAGTCACACACAGTGTCCTGTTAGTCTATGTCCTACCCAGTGCACCACACACACCCTTCATGCATCAATGCCGTTTATAAGGGCTGCATCATTTACATATGCCATCTACCCACACGAACGTGCCACAGCATTTTTGTAAAAATACAAGATGCTATTGAGAAAATTCACCTTTCAAAGGGAACCGTTCTTTTGCCCCATGTGGCTGTCATCGATGTTTTATTAGGTGCTAAGTGCTGCTCCCTTTTATTCCTTTCTGCCAATCTACAGATCTATGCCTCTGTTTCTGGTATTTGTGCTGTGTTCCCATATCACCCTGACCTCAGCGGGCAGAATGACCCGTTTTTCAGGCCATGGGTTTTATTGCTAGGATACAAGGCTCCTGTAATCAGATAGTTATATCAAAGGGTCTGAGGCACAGGCAGTATGATTTCTGTTGAAGTACATCTTCTGCTCAGCATTGGACCCTCCCTCTGAAGGACGGTCCGGTGCGCAGCTTGCAGGCAGTCTTCAGGCCTTCTTTGTTATTGAGGTGGCTCTTTGGGCCTCTCCTTCCACGTCTCTCCAAAGAACCTAATGTCTAGATTCTTTTCCTTTCATAGCTTCTGGTCACCCACACTGTTTCTTCTGCCACCTTGAACTTGGCTCTGACCGGGAAGTGCCTTCCAGATTTGCCAACCATGTGAATGTGGAGTTCAGCATGCCCACGACTTCTGCCTCCAAAGCCGCTGTAAGATCCATCTCTGTGGAAGACAAGACTGACGTCAGGAAGTGGGTCAATTATTCCGCACACTACAGCTACAAGGTAGCGTCGGGAGGCATCTAGCTCATGTGTCCAAGACCATTTGTTTGCCCCCCGCCCGCCATCGCGCCAGCCATGTACGAAGTGTTGTCTTACTGCCTTAGAGAGAGGTACACCACACGTGACCGTGGATGAGTCTGCTCCGATTTGAATGACTAATCTCTCTAGTAAGCAAGAGAAAGGTGGGAAAAAAATAAAAAGGCAGACGAAAGAGGAGAGTGTAATGTCTTTCAGTCATGAATAACCTCCAAAGAGTCATGGGGTAAAGGGATTATTATTATTATACAATAATATTATACAATATCCTATATTAATTGTACGTTATATATAATATATATATAATATGAATATGATGAATGAGTACCCATATGAATATGACGAATGAGTATATTATATTATATTATATTATATTATATTATATTATATTCTCATTCATAATATACGTTGCAGAAGTTGTGAACTTGGAAGTGGAGGGGAGTTCAAGAAAGTGCTAACCCAAAGCAGGTATTTCAGCTTCAGAGTTGATGAAGTAGACGTGAGTAAAGTCCGGACACCTATGACCTGGTCACGGGGCTATAACGGGACAAAATTCAAAAGCCAAGCAAGCTTCTGTAATAGTAACAAGATCAGGGCTGTGGAAGGAGAAAACAAAATTGGAGTGTTCTGGCATAGTAATTCTATCTTAAGGTGTTAGAAATTCAAAGACAGAAAGTGGGGGTTATTGAAGGACTATTTTGCAAAGTGGTTTAATATTTTTATTCATAATAATTACCCTTAGATTTTTGTCGTTATTTATTGTTCTTTAAATGTTTCCTTAGTTGTGTTATCTAAAATCTTAAGCTACCGAAAAGAACAAATACTCCATCTTGTGGCCAGGAAAAAAAATAGCACTTTCATCAAGCCTGACCCTAGTCAACTGTTTGCTTCATCATAAGTATCCAAAGTGGTAAAGAGAGGAGCAGCTTTAATTGTGAAACTCTCTGCTTGACGTATTTCTTTTCTGAATTGTCGAAGGCTTCAGTGCGTGTCTCTTTCGAGGCGAGATGGATTTATTAACCCCTTTATAGTTACAGCTGCAGTATTACATAAGTAGAACTGTAAACACTACAGCACTTACCAGTTCGGAGACTTTGTAGAGCGATGACGTAATAGAGACCTAGAAAAATGAAGTAATAGAGACCTAGAAAAATGACGTAATAGAGAGTATAAACAGCTGGTTGGAAAGGAATTCATTCATTTGATAAACCTTTGTGCTTGCCTGCTGCATGCCTGCATTATGGGGATACAGTAGTAAACTAGGGTCTGCCCCCCGTCCCGTGGAGCCTGTGGAATGCTGGAGCCGGGTACGTGTACCAGGGGCAGTGGAAAAATGCATAGGAGGAGCACCGAACTCCCTAATGACTTGAGAACTGCTTCACAGAAGAGGTGACCTCTGAGCAGCTGTGCAAGGCAAAGAATAAAAATTTCCCACGTGGACTGTGAGGAAGAGGGAATTCTAGACCTAGCAAAGAGCGTGTGCAGAGGGAATCATGATGTACTCAGGGCCAGTAGCTCCAGCGTGGCTAAAGCCCAAAACAGGGACAAAATTACGGGGAATCTCAGAGAACCTGGTGAGGTATTCTCTTTGGGATCATTTCTTATTGGGATATTTTTCTCCTCTTTTTAATGTTTTTTTTTTAACTTCTACTCTTGGCAGGTGGAAATTGAGCAAAAAAAGAGTTTGAAGCCGGACTTTGAAGGAGATGAAATGGAAAATCCCAAGGAGTGTGGGGTCCAGTGAGGAACCCCTATTGCAGGGGGGCCTGACCGAAGCATCATAATGGGATGTCTTCCTGAGCAGCTGGAGTTCAAGGCAGTACCCACCATGGCTACTCCCTGCTGGGAACAGTATCCTGGACCTTCCTGTTTGTAGTTACCGATAATCTAACAGGACACCTTGAGGTGATTGCTTTGGAGAGACTCTGATATGCCTGAAACACCCAGTTCCCTGACTTTCGGAGCTTATTGTCTAATTAAGCCTCCTTCTCTTTGCTCTGTTTATCTCTTAGCACTTGAGTGTGGTTTGTTGTGACTACTGGAGTCAGGAAGAGAACCTTCCACATCAGTGTCGGCAGGATTTCCTTCTGGTGTTCACCTGTCACTTCCATGATTTTCTAGAAAGCACAGTCTTGAGAATCCCCCTCTGTCACACCCTCTAGAAAAGGTTCAGAAGAGGCACAAAACACATTTCCTCTTTGGGTCTATAGGCTTTTTGTATGTGTCTCCCTTCTTTCAATGTTAACGCTATGCAACAGAAATTTTCAAGACATTTCCCTCCTGGTTTTGGATTGTTTTGATGGAAACACTTTTTCCATCTCTCTAGTCCCAGGGTTCACCACCCTGAGTCACAATAGACAATAGAAAAGAGGCACAATAGGATACTTTTTAATTCTGTGATTAGCCCCACATTCTGCAGAGGGTGGCTCTGGAAGGGAAAGCAAAATTGAGCTTATTTTTCTTCATTCCGGGGGAAAAGGGACATTAATTTTAAGATTACATTCAATTCAGGAGACATTTTCGATCTCAGTGAATTCCCAAATTCACAGTGAAAAATATAGGTCATTTCCGATTCCTGAAACAAATGGATATATATACATATATATATATTTTTTACCTCAGGCATTTGTCAGGAGCATTGGAAACTTTTTATACCTCAAGCCTCTAGACAGTTGCATGTCTCTTTAACTCAGACTTTACAGGAAATGTAAGTGGAAAGATCATTTTAAAAACTATTTTAAAACTAAGCTTATATGAACTTTTCCCCAAAATTCAGAGTTTGATAATCACAGTGTTGTAACAGATCTTCAAGGCAGAAGTCTCTAGGATAGAGATGGGGGAAAGCCATATTTTTCTAATGTTGGGAACATTAAGTCCCGATTCCAAGAGTCTGGGACACTCAGTCTTCCTTCCCCTCGTGTGTTCCCGTTTACATTCTGTACCTCCACTTCTTACTCACATCTTGGTGGTTTTTTTTTTTTTAGCTTACACAGACCTATATTGGCCATCCCAAGGGGAACAGTTTGCAGGCAGGTTCTATCTGCCTGTTTCTCCCATGAAGAATAGAGTAAGGGGACAAAAATCATGCTTGTCCGATTTGTCAGATGACACAGAGAAATAAACGATATATCCAGTCTTGACTGGCAGATTTAGGATTAATTTATTCAGTGAATATTCATTGAATTAGAACTATGTATTGACACTAGAATATAGACATCATTACCATTTTTTTGAACTACCTGAACATAAGACTGAAACTAAAAGGATGAAATTCAGTAGGCATTCAGGAGAAACTATATTCTAGTTGCTTAAATGCATCCCTCGAAATACAGAGTGGTATTACCTAGGTGTGTGTTGATGGGAAGGGTGTTGAAAAGTCCTGGTTTCATAGCAGTTCACGTGGAAATAGGAGTTCAGCGTTGAATCAGGAATGTATCATGACTGTTCACAAAGTCAGTGCATTCAGCCCGTGGTAGCAGAAGCCCAGGGAGCCCTGCATGCCACATTGGTCAGTTCACATCTGGATGGAGGGCTGAGTTCAATTCTGGGTACCACATTTTAAGAGAGACATTAATAAATTGTGTCCAGAGGCAGGTGACCAGGGTTGTGAAGGGTCTGATGACATAAGGAACAGGGGAATAGAAATAGAAGAGAATAAAGTAATATAGCTGCCTTGAAATTTCTGTTGAGTCATAAAAAAGGAGAGGAATTTCGACTTACCCTGTGTAACTTCAGAGGGCAAAAATGGGAACAAAGGAACTTTATAGATGACAGATGTTTGCTCCAACATAAGAAAGAATTTTCTAATAAGAGTGGTTCTAAAGAGGAATAGACTTGAGCAGTAAAATTTCCTGTAATGGCAAATGCCCAAACAAAGGTTAAAATAACCATCCATCCCAGATGCTATGAAAGGGACATTGGCTTGGGGATAGATGGCTACCGAGATCCCTTCTGCATATAGGTTCATCTCAGTAGTAATAGGACTTCCTAACTCTAGTTGTTTTTTCTTTGATAAGTGGTTTTGTATGCTCTTTGAAATACAGTGGGATTCCCTGGAGGTCTTTGTCAAGTGAGGCATAGCCCTTCCCCTGCTGTACAAGAGGCATATGAGACTCCTCATAGGAACATCAAGATGGGCTGAAGAACTGGCAAAGGTGAAGGTCATTCTGGCACCTTCCTTACCCAAGGTCAGTGCCCGTGCACGCTCTCCAGATCCTCTCCCTCACCTGCCAGCATCACTTATTGAACCTTTACCCCCTACCTTAGTTAATTCTCATTGCCTTTGTGCTTTTGCCTGTTTTTTTTTTTTTTTTTTTAAACCAAGGGTTAGGAAAATCCCTTCCATGCTATCTACATTCAGCAAGCAAATTATTATTAATTTTAAAAAACCCATCACCTTGATTTCATCAAATTTGCTTTCCCACTACTATTTTTGGGAAACTAATTATGGGTAGCATTTAGGGGTTTGGGGAATATAATCCTATATATTTTTAGACCTAGTGTTTTGTTAATAGGCCACGTAGAAAACACAGGCAAATTACTTTTTGGTGTGCGAATCCTAAGTTTGCCTCTCTGGACCTGGATTGTGTGTGTGTGGTCACAAAAAATCCTTGTCTGTGTTATCAATAATGTGAAAATATTAAAAATAAGTTCATTTTACCAATACATAGTATTACTATTAGAACATAAATTAGATGTCACATGATATTAAGAGCTATGCTTTCTTTTGAGTCTGGTGGCTTGCTTTGTGACTTTATTGTGAAAGAGGATAAGAAATGTACTCGTTACAATAGGTCAAACAAGAAGTTAAGATATTTTGTGGGGAGGGGGCATTAAACCCCCTTTGCCACTCTTGTAAACATAATACTAGTTATTTCTTATCAGAATTTTGCATTTCACTTATATTAAATATTATCTGGACAACTTTTTTTCTATTTGGTTCTTTCCCTGCTCTCAGCATTCCTGCATTATTGGCAGGACTCAGAACTCTTGAGAACTTTTTTTATGTAATATATTTCTATGTGAAATGGGAGTAATTTCTATTCACATCCAGTGGGTGAGAGCAAAAGTTTGTTTCCCTAGAAATTAATGCCCCCAAGAAATATGATCCATGATGGCAAAGAATGTATCTTATTCTTTGTTTTCAGGACCTAGGACAAAGCTTGGGAGTATAATAGGTTTCAGCCACTTTAAATCCTTGCTGATAGGACAAACATATATTAATGAAATAAAAGGAAATTATTAGGGGGGCCTGGCTGGTCAGTTGGTAGAGCATGCAACTCTTGATCTTGAAGTCGTGAGTTTGAGCCCCACGTTGGGTGTAGAGCTTACTTTAAAAAAAAAAAAAGAAAGAAAGAAAGAAATGATGAGGTATTCAATAAGTTTGCTGAACGAACACTGACCCTGAAACTCTAAGATACTTAACCCTTACTTGTCAGCAGATACTTCTATTAAAGCAAGCAAGCATGCTCTATTTCCTGGAAGACTTAAATTTTTTTGTATTCCTGCTTCCCCTGTCAACTAATGATAACTGTCAGCACTTACCTTGCAGCTGTGAATTTAAAGTACAGTTTACCTTACTCATATTGAAAACCATTTTTGTGCCCAAAATACAATAGCACATATGCTATCCATAGTGAAGATTATTGACTCAATGTTGTTCCTGTAAGCCAGACAGATTTTGCCCGTTTGAATAGACAGCAGGAGAAGAAGGCACGGCCAGTCTTGGTGTGTGAGGTCCTTGTTTTCCCCAACGTTAACCACTGACCAATGTTACTGGGTACTTCCTTTGTCACCCTAGGAAGATGGAGGTCTGAGAGGATGAAACTCATGAAATGAAATCATGATTTCACAGCTGCTTTTAGTCTCATTATAAGGTTAAGTGGTAGGAAAGCACAGGATGATCTGAATTTTTTTCTTAAAAGCCTTGGGAATATTAAATTAATTTGAGTAGGAAGCACTGCCACCTAGCCTACTTTTAGAATTCTCCCACTTGGGGCTGGTAACTTTAACTCTTCTGCAAACGGTGATCATAGTTAATTCTAGCATTTCGAGAGTTTAGGTCATGTTAGGAATGCAATTTAACAGAAAATTTGAACAAAACTGACCCAAAAGATTATATCCACAAAAAAAATCACCTAGTATAAGCAAATCATCTTTAACACCTTCTACCAAGTCCCATCCAAACCATGACCACTCTTTATATAAAATTAGTCATGGCATTCTCACCAAGTTTTAAAGGTGTTTTCTAAACATTACCAATGTTGAAGTGCCAACTCCCTACAAATCACCATTTCTTCATCATTTCCTAATTGTGCTATTTATGAATGAAACTTGCTTTGGATGTTGTGACTTGTATTTATCTATTTAAGGAATTAAAAGTGAACAAGATGTAGAAAATAAATGTATCAGTAATATTTTCCCATGTGTTAACTAAAAGAAGGACTATGGAATTTTCACATTTCTTCTAGTGTGCCTTCGCAAATCCGCTCGTGAGTCTAGTCTTTTGTTTTTGTTTTAAAAATTGGGAAAACAAAACAAAACAAAGCACATGTCTCTCTGAACTTGCAATTCCAGGTCTGTAAAGACAGAAATTATCCATAGTAATGTGTTTGGTGCCTGCACAGAGGCAAATAATAACTGTATACAATGAAAAGCTATAAAAGAACAGACTTAAAAATTAGAATTTCAGTATGAAAAGACAGAGTGTAGAGAGGTGACAAATACAGCACTGGCCACCAAACCTCAAAATACTTGAACTAGAGGGCATCCCTTAAAAGTAAGGAGCTCTGGGAAAAATAAAAGATTATGTACCAGGGAGAAACAGAACGATTTCAGTTCAACAAATGTTTATCAAGTGTCAAAAGTTCTGTGCTATCAGCCAGCTTCCCTAAAGGGAGGTAAGGTCAAAGCCAAGGACACTGAGAATTGTTGATGTGAAGTCATTAGAGGGAGTACCCTTTACCAAGGAGAAATTAGGGTTTCTATGAAGCTTTGAAGGACATAGTCATGGAGATAATCACCATGTGAAGTAACTTGCTGTTTTCACAATTGGGTCTCAGTAACCTCAGCTAAAATAATGAGAAAGCTGGATTAATGGTCCCCTTAGGTCCCTGCCAGCTCCAGTTTTATGGTTTATTTTATAAAAGATCCTTTGGTGCCATTGTCAGTGATACTTCATGTCAGTAGGACTCTTCGTTACAGTCTTAAGAACCAACAACCAAGATCAGCTGGGCCATCCTTTTCTTTTTCGTGTCTCTGCCCTTTACTGTCTGCCCAGACAACAAACAGAAAACTCTGCAGCCCTCTATTTTGTAGTTGGAGGATCAAAACTGATGGTGACCATCAGTTGGAACACTGCTCTGTTAAGTTCCACCAGCATCACCCAGCTCAACAGTGATGAGAAACAGACCAGACAGAGCTCCGAAATGGATGGTAGGATTTGGGGATCACTTGAAGCAGAAGCAGGTCTAACCCTCCAAGGTACTGAGGGGCCACATTACGATGATCTATGATTTATAGTTATGTCCTTTTACACAAAAGACTGCAGAAATTGAGGGAGGAGGGGCGCCTGGGTGGCACAGCGGTTGGGCGTCTGCCTTCGGCTTGGGGCGTGATCCCGGCGTTATGGGATCGAGCCCCGCGTCAGGCTCCTCCACAGTGAGCCTGCTTCTTCCTCTCCCACTCCCCCTGCTTGTGTTCCCTCTCTCGCTGGCTGTCTCTATCTCTGTCAAATAAATAAATAAAATCTTTAAAAAAAAAATTGAGGGAGGAAAAAAAATGCTCTGTAAACATTCTGGGACTATTTGTAAAACATTTATGGCAGAATGAGAGGAGAGCAAGGGTCAGTTCTCTGCATCCTCGCTGTCTATTAGTAACATGAAAACGTAATTTAAAAATTTTTTTAAACATCCAGAAGCTACAAAATACCATCTCTTTTGTGGTATGTTGTGTTAGTATGATTTTAGTTACTTGTACTTAGAATGGGGTCAAATATAATGGCTCAATTCTAACTAGACAGAGCAAGGAATTCCAGCTTCCTCTTCCTGGTCAGTCCCATGCTGTGCCTCAGATCAAACCCTCAATGCATGGACACCATCTAGCCACCATCGTCTTGCCTCCATGTGCTTCAGGATCAGCATCCCCAGGTAGTATCTAATGCGAGTTCTGGGAAAGCAGATATGCACAGATCCTGACAGCAACCCTTTGGACCAAAGGGCTTAAGGGTTTTGAAGTAGGAGGTAAAAGAAGATGGTGAGCTCCTCTGACCCTAAGCCAGTATTCATTTGACCTTTGTGTTCACCGGCCAACAGAACCTGGAGAAAACTTTACCACATGCAAGAAATTAAACAGAATCAGTGTTTTGGCCAGGGAGTGTGATAGAGGAGCTCTCCTCCTCACCCTCCATTTTTGTAATGTCCATCAGCAAATTTCAATCTTGTCAGGATGGATGGACCCAAGATCCAATGAGTGATTCAGCTGATCCAAGGCTTGTATTTTCCTTCCTTCATCATCCATCCTCATTTGATGTAACTTCTTGTACTAGTGTGATTAACTTTATGTAAAACCAGTTTACTTTTTTTTTTTTTAAAGAAAAAGAATATGTGCCTATGTAATAAAGTCTACACACTGGCTAACTTTATAGAGGTGAGGTTTTGTTTGTAATTGTTCTGCTGATTGTCTGTAATACTCTTTTTTTTGAGCTATGAAAATGAGCAATTAATAAAAATTTTTAAACAAAATCTGTTACTATGGAAGACTGAATGAGGTGAGGCATAAGGAAAAATGTTATAAAGAAGGCCCATAACCCAGTTAATACAGTTAATGATCGTAAGATGATGAGTTAACAAGTGACACGTTAACGACTGTTTATCCTAGTTTAAGTCGTATATAGTTTAATCAATTCAAGAGATATTTACTGTGTTCCTATTTTGTGGCAAATTCTGTAAGAAAACAAAATTATATAATCTTTAAGATTTTCTTGGCGATAAGTGCATACACATATAAGTGAGAAATATAAGAGTACATAATCAAATACCATATCTGCAGTGTGTTCCTGGCATATTGTCAGCACTCAACTAATAACTGTTTGATCAATTGATGAATCCAAATGACTAATGTCAACATAAACTCAGATGGGAAAAAAAAAATCAATAGGGACTAGAATACTTGGAAGGTTTTCACGGGAAAGATGACTTTTAAGTGAGACCTGGAGGTCTCAGTGGCAAGAGGAAGGGAGTTTAGAACTGGGAAGAGTCAGGTGTCAAAGTGGGATGCTGGATGAGTGGAAGGGGAGCCTGACCCGAGTGAAGGGCTCATGCACATCAGAAGGTAAGTTTGGTAGTGAAGCCAAGCTGAGGGAGGGCTTGCATCTTGCCTAAGGTCAACTCAACCCAGTAAATGCTATGAAGCCATTTTAGAATCTTACCAATAAAGCACTATTCTAGAAAGACTCATATCTCTACAATGTGCTGGATTTTTTTGGACTAGAGGAAAGCTTTAGGGCAAAGAAAATCAAGGGTTTGTTTTTTTGTTTTTGTTTTTTTTAAGTAAACAAGGAAAGAAAGAAACAGCTTTGTGTTTTGTTTAGTCCAAGTAGGCCATGGACATCTTACTGCAGAATACAATGATCTGTAAGTGGCCCCCTGTCATTGAGAGAACTCTGTCCTGAATAGAACACAGAATTGTATAGCCTAGCCAGTATGAAATTAACTGATATTAGTAGCAGGTGCACAGAAGGGTTCATGGCCAAAAACAGTATAAAGTTTTCTTAGCTGAAGAATAATATACTCCTTCCCCCTATTCTTTCATTGCTATCTGCCCAGAGTTCTCTTGAGCAAGTTTTGAGACCTGTCTGGGACCCACACTGGCACAAGGTTTCAGCCTGCTAAGGTCCCCTTGTACTTTAATATTCAAGTGGAATAATACTCAATAATATCCAAGTAGCTGTTTGAAGCCAAGTGTGCTCCCTAGTATTCTTCAGGATTTGTGGGAAGAAAAGTTGGGAATGAGAGGAAGTGAAGATGAGAATTGAAATGTCCTTAGCGCCAGCCATTCGTCAGCTCTTTTCCAAACTCCTCCTACCTCTTTCTTGATCACCTCTTAACTATTTCCTCTTTATTCCTCCATGCTGGGCCGCTTTCTCTATTCCCAAAACATAATAGGAGTTAGCATTTATGTAGCGCTTATACTGGTGCAACCATGTGTACTAAGTATTTTAGATGCATTCATATTTAATGAAGGCAGCCCCTCCATTCTGCAAGGTACTAATAATTCAAGGCTGATGGTACAACTGACATTTATCGAAGGTTAGCAATTAATAGAACAGCACAAAGCAGGAAAGTACTTAAAACTCAATACCAGACATCCCTGCTCTTAAAGTTCACTACTCACACCCCACAGAGGGAATCCTTATTAAACATCTTTCTCCCTCGCCTCTAGCCTGAGTAAATGGAGCCAACACCTCAAGTCCCCAAACTGTGTTCTTCCTGACTGCCAAGGGAAAACTGAAAAATTCTTAAAATCTCATGTTAAGTGGGGATTAAGTTCTAAAGTCAACACTCTTGGAAATCAAAGTGCCCATAAAATAAAGTAGACTAAGGCATAAGTCTTCCTTAATGGAAGTTGCCCTATGACCCTCAATTTTTCAGTTTCTTCATTGAGAATACTGACAGAGTCATCACCGCCCCAAATCCCAGTCACCTGAACAATGTGTTCCAGTTCATGGTCAATGTGGGGAAGCCATTAAAATGAGTCACAATTATTTCCTGAGTTTTACCAACATGCATTGACTGTTTCAGGCTTGAGGGCATCTTTTCTTTGCCTCACAGACCCACTGAGTGGAATGGCAGACTAAATAACTTGAATGGAAGTATAATGAGTCTCCATTATAGTTCACTTTCTTATGCAAAGCAATTTTTAGTTCCACTCCATTGCATCCTGTCATGGACCATTAAAGGATCTTTCCAAACCAAAGAGAAGTGTATCCTAGATCTCCAAAAAGAGCTTACATAAACTCACATTTTTTTTCTTTAGAGGTCTAAAAAAATTAGATACTATTTTTAGAAGAACTCAGCTGAAAGACATGTACTTTCCTTCCCCACGCAGTCTAGGTCAACAGAAGGGAATGAGACAAAATCTTTTACTTGTAGAAAGCAAACCCCAGGGGTTACTTTTTTTTTTTTTAATCCTCCTGCATCTCCCTCACCTCTTCCTCTTCTTTTCTTCCTCTCTCTTCTTTTCACTTAATGCTGTAAAATCCTGAGAGCCTGAACTAGTGTGGTGGCACTGGCGGAAAAAAGGAACATATCTCAGAGACTGATAAATGGTCTCCGATTATTTCTTTCCACTTTGAACTCTTTTTGAACAAATTGCACAGCTCATCTGCTGCCTGTTAACAGTTGCGTGGTGCCTTTTAATGTTTTTTATTTATTAGGTTTATCCTCCTCGTTAAAAAGCAATCACTGACTAAAAGAATTGGTCTTCTGGGCATGCAACAAAAATGCACCGAAAGCAACAGGAATTAGCAGATAGCAATCAGCATACTCTTATCTATGCTACTCTGCCACCTACAGGAAGGTTGTGAGTGGGTCACCTCACTTTCAGGTGACAGCAATGACTGACATATCTCCAAAGTCCTCTTCTTTGGAATAACTGCTAATACACTAGTCATTCAAGAATGTTTTGAAACAACCATTCTGTGTTCTATTAGGTTCGAAGGATGCAGAAGTAAATGAGACATGGTCCACCCCCTCCAGAAATACCTTATTCAGAAGGTGGTTTTGATACCAAATGCATCATCAGGACCAAGGGCAGCACTTTTGACAACTTCATTTGAGTTACAAAAGGGCATCCCACTTTCTGCGCTGAAAAACCCCACATCAGGACATAGAGAATACTGCAAGTAGATTGGTCACGGGGTTTCACCTCCACGGTCTCAGAAGAGTCCTTCTGTGCAACATAAAAACTACACACTAGTACATCCTCAGTTCTATAGATGGTACCCAAATCATGAGCTTACGGAGATCTAGTTTTAAAAAATAGACATGAAAGGGGAGCCTGGGTGGCTCAGTCGGTTACGTGTCCAACTCGATGTCAGCTTGGGTCTTGATCTTGAGGTCATGAGTTGAAGCCCCTTGTGGGGCTCCTCACTGGGTGTGGAGCCTACTTAAAAAAAAAAAAGGTAAAATTAGATATTAAATATCTGGAGCCTAGAATTTATGAAAACATAAATCCATACATAAGGAAATACAGAAGTAGTAACAAAGTTATAATATTTCATTTTAATCCCCATATCTGTGAACATAGGAGAGATGAGCCTACAAGAAACAACAAAGATGATGTATAAAGGGTTTGAAGGGAAAGAAAGAGGAGCCACAAATGGAAAACCAAAACCAGCGAAGAGGGGATGGTTGAAGGACCTACACTAGAATGAGCACACCCTTAATCTTGAAACTTTAGGAAAAGGAGATATGTATATTTTAAACAAGCACATGCAGAAATGTTCCTAAGAATGGCTTCGGGGAGCTGTGCTACATTGATACATGCTATGCAGCAATGTATTTGCAAGACGCACTTAGAAAGTTGCATTTGTCATGTGACTACAGACTATTCTTGTCCACTCCCTGATATTATCATCATCGTCAACAAAAACAATAAATGGGGAATTCTTAAGATTATCAAAATAATTGGTTTTAGCTAAGTACATTAAAAAGTTTAAATATTGTCATTCTTGCCCTCAAAAAGAATTATATACAGCAAGATAATGTATAATGCAAGGTATATACAAAGAGTGCTAAATGAGTGGCACTAAAATGACAGATTTTAGAAATTTGGGGAGGAATTCAAATGAATTATTGCAATCAGGGAAAAGATCTGGAGAAGGGATGTGTTTGGGGCCAACTCTTGAAGGAAAGGGTACAACTTCAAAAGGCAAGCAGGGCATGGTGAGGAGGGCAAGTGCATAACAAGTAGGGGGAACACCGTTACATAAGTAAAGTAGGCAGAATTATGTATAAATGGTGGATTTAGATATAATCAGTATGTCTATTTGATGAGAATAGTAGAAATAAAAATGGCTAACTATAACAGACTACATTTTCCAAAATAAATGCAATAAAAAAGCAAACTTCCAGTCCCAGATGCTCTTCCAGAACCTTCCAGCCCCCATCAAATTGTGGAGTCTATTTCCCCACCCCTTAAATCTGGGCCTTGAATGGTGGTCTTAAGACTGCTCCAACCAATAGAGCACCGTGGATGTGATGCTATGTGACTTCCAAGGTGAGGTCATAACAGGATGCAGTTTCTGTCTCCCTCTCTCTTAGTTCACTCACCTTTCCACCCTGGCTACCATGTTTGTGGGAGCCCAGGTCATGTCCAGGGGCCACATGTAGGTAATCCATTCAACAGTCTTAGCTAAGGTCTCAGCTGACAGCTGGAATCAACCAAGACACATAAGTACATGGAGATTCAGATGATTCCACCCTGCAGACTTTGAGTCTTCCAACGGGGGTACCCAATGTCACAGAGAAGAGACAAGCCATTCCTGCTGTACTCTGTCCAAATTCCTGATCCTCATAATCCATATGCATAATAAATAATTGTTTCAGGCCAATATGTTCTGGGGTAATTTGTTACATAGCCATAGTAACTAGAACACTAACATTAATTAATTACCAGATGCCATGTACCATGTTTGATGCCTTGTATTTTATATCGGTTAGCTATTTCTGTATAACAAACCATTCCCAACCTCAGTGGCTTAAAACAATAGTTCCTGCTTCTTAAAGCTCACTTATCTGTGGTCTACTGAGGATTGGCTGACCTAGGCTGGGCTCGCTTATGTGCTTACGTGTTGCCTGGGAGCTCTGCCCTAAGCCTGGGCGTGGTTGGGGCATCTTAGTTAGAGCAGATCCACTGTATGTGTCTCTTATCCTCCTCTTGGAACTGACAGGCTTGCCTGGGTATGTCATTTTCATGGAGAGGCAGGAGCACAAGAACAAGAGTGGAAATACTTAGGCTTCTTAGGGCCTAGGTCAGACATGGCACACCATCGCTTCTATCAAATTCTAGTGGCTAAATGGGCCCACATGACCAGGCCCAGATTAATGTGGAAAGAAAACAGACTGCTTAGTATTCTTCAAAGTCACAGGCAAAGGGAGTACACATAGGGAAGGGTGAAGAATTGGAGCCATTCATTCAATCAAGTGCATAATTATCAAATAAATACCATTACCATCCCCATCCCATTCATGTCATTGAGAAACTGAAGCACATAGACTTTAACTAATGTGAGTTAACAGAGTTCCTGCTCCTGTGGCTGTCTCATCATTGCAACTGTCCAAGAGACCAAACTCTCAGAAGATAACTTTGCTTTTTAGGTGCTAGATCTCAACTAGCTACAAGAGTGCTGGGTCATCCGTGCTTCCCACCTTAAACCAATTCCTGACCTTCCTCTAACTAGACCTTAGGATCACTGTGCCAATATGTGTTTCCATGAGCCTCAGGAACTGCTAGAAATCCCAAATCTTTTCACCCATCACCCCAATTCATTCATGAATATGTCTCCTCTTGCACTCCTCCCTAGCTCCCTGGACACTTCCTGTTCCTCTAAGACTCAAGGCCTGTCATCAATACGCTTTATCTTTGATATCCTCTCTGGACAGTCCCTTCACTCCCATCCGCCTTCACTTCCAACCCAACTGAAACACTGTTATCCCCTTCAGGGCACATGCTCCCACTGCCCTGCAGTCCTTGCAACAGGGTGTGGTTTTTTTTTTTTTTTTTTTTTTTTTTTTTTTTTTCCTATGCCATGTATCTTGAGCTTGAAGATGAGAGAGAAGAGTGGTATCCTCTTTGCTTCATAAATCATTCTCCTTCCTCTTCAAAACTTAGATCCTATGGAGTTCATGCTATCAGACACTACAACCCCAAATATTGCTATGTCCTTGACCTTCAAGCTTAATTTAGCTTATTTTGGAAGACTAACTTGACCTGGGTTATTTCTTGATTGTGTGTCTGGAAATCATAAGCAAAACTTGAATTGGTTCCCAAGGTTAATATGAGGTCACTACAGACCAATTCCCTATCATTTAAGAAAACTCTAGTATTATAACCAATCACTGTAAGTATAAATAATCACAGCCTTCCCACTATACAAACTACCCCTTACAGAAGCCTCATTCCATGTTTTGGTTTGAGTGCTCCCAGTTTGCAGACTGTATTTTGGTGTGTGCACAATAAACATTAACGAATTACTACTTGGTCATTCACTGGTTTTCTGTTATTTATGACCTTTTGACAAGAGTCACTCGCTGAGGCCCAAGGCACGTGGCTTACTCTAGGAAGATGTTCCAGCAATTGCCCACATCACCTCTTACATGCATTGGATCAAATGTAAGCACAGGGTGACACTTAGCTGCAAAGGAAGCTCAAAAATGTAGATTCCTTGCTGGGCAAGACCAGCTAACATGCAGGGAAATTTATTACTAAAGGAAAGGGGAAAATGGATATTTGGGAAGAGTTAGTGATCTCTGTCACATTAGTTAAGCCTCTAACCTATCCACTCTACACCTTCCCACAAGTAGCTAACACCAGAGAAAAGCATCACAGCCATAATGATTCTTATCCTAAATCTCAAGAAAGCCATTGATTCTCCATAACAACTGTATATACTTTTTAAAATACCTTTGATGTTCTGCCTGCAAAAAAATGACTATTTCATATTTTCTCCTTTTTTCTCAAACCTTCAACAATTCCTTCCCACTTTTCACACTGCACTCTCAGCTGATAACTTACCCCTGTATTTTATTGAAAAAAATGTTAATCACAGGAAGTTCCTTTGCTTCCTACCATCAAATCTATCAACTTACCTACACATTTCCACCATTAATTCTAACATTCTTTGTTCTCATCCTCTCTCCTTTTACAGTATATGGAAGCTTTCCGTTCCCAGCAAAGATGAACACCTCCCTTTTTGCTCTGAAGCCTATCCTTACTGGCCTTTCTCAAAGAGTGATGACTGTAATAACAGGCAATTTCTCTTGTATCATTATGTTTTTTATTTTCCTGCTGACTATTCCCAGAAATAGTCTCTAATAAATCCCACCTTCAAAAAAATCATTTGAGGAAAGGATTCTGGGAAGTTGGTGGAGTAGTAAGCACCAGGAATCTGTCTCCCCACCTAGACATTGATTGCATTGGCAGAATCTGATAAACCATGTTGGAACTCTGGAGTCTATGGAAGGCTTGCAACTTCCAGGCAAAGGCTTGGACGGTAAATTGCAGTTAGTTTCAGTCATTGTCAGCTCTTAGCACAGCTACCCATCCCCCATCTGCCAGCCCTGTGGCAGGCAGCCCTGCACATACTCCAGAAGCAGCTTGTGTGCACTCACAGGAGCCCGAGTAGACACAAAGGACCCTGTCCTCCCAACACAGGGAGTCTGTGCTCTGACTGCTGATTGCTACTTCTGATCATGGATATACAGAGAAGCTATATTTGCTCTCACCATTTTCTCACTTCATCTTTTCTGCTCAGTTCACTCCAATTTATCTTCCATCTCCATTACTACACTATAATGGCTTTTGTCAATGTCCTCTGACTTGACAAATTTAAGATCTTTCCTATCTTCTCTTAGGTGCTTCTCAGCAGCATTTGACAGCTTTAACTCCTCTCTTCTTACATCATTCTCTAACCTTGGTGTCCACACCCACCTCCTACCCTCACTCTCCCATTCTCCTGGTTTATCTCCATCATTGCCAACTCCTTTCTGGTCTTGTTTTGGGTGTGTGGTTTTTTGTTTTTGGCTCTTTCTCCTTGGTCCAGTCTCTAAATGTCAGAATGCCTCTACTTTCTCTCCTTATACTCTTCACACCATCTCACACACCCCTATGGCTGTAAGTACCTGTATATGTTAAATGATTCCCCAATATTTATTTCCAGGTCAACTTGCTGAGTTCTAACCTTGTATTCGACGGTTTATTTGATGTCTCCACTTGAACGCTCAACAGACACCTAAACCTAATCATAACATCATTTTTCTCACCTAAACGTGTCTTTCCCTCAATTTTCCCCAACCTAAACGGCACCCACATCTTCCCAGCCACCTAACAGAAACCTACGAGGCATCTCTGATTGCTCATTTTTCTAAAGCCCCATGTTCTAGCCAAAGCAAGCCTTACTGGAATTCTTTTCAAAACATATGATGAATCTTTCTATCTCTACTCTTCTTACCTGGATTTCTACAAATGCCTAACATAAAATATTCTACTTATTTATCTTGTCTGTTGTCTGTTTCACCAGTCTCATGAGCTTCATGAGTAAGGGAATTCAGTTTGTTTTGTCTTATGCTATACACTCATGGCTTAAAATAGGGCCTGATGCTCAATAAGATTTATTGAATGATTGGAAGAAAAGTCTAGTGGAAATAAGACATGCAAAAACTGAATTATAATACATTGTTTTAAATGGAAGTATGTACAAAATTTAGAAAGGAGAGTATTTCCAGACCTTGGGAATTAGAGACAACTTTAGTCTTTCTTTTTGGATGAAAGAAAAATAAGCCAAGAACAGAGAACATTGTAAAAATATTTGTCTTAATATTCCCTTTAAAATGTATGTTGAAGCACAGTACACAAGTAATTATATACAATATTATCACTTTACAAATAATTTATAAAAATATACAGAAGCAATGCTGGGGGAAATAATGGAAGGAATTAAAGCTTCCAGGAGCTGGATTTCTCTAGAACAGAAAAAAGGTAAGTGGAGAAAGACATTGTTAAGTGTGTGATGTGAAGAAAGATACAGAAACAAATTTTTTAAAAATTCCTTTTTTCTGGAGGAATGAGAATGGAGATGGTCTCAACTTTACAGGACAGCTATGTGGAACCTGGATAAAGTCAGAGAGATAGTGGGGGCAACCTATCATGGGTAGCTTGTAACTATCGATTAGTATTTAAAATGTAGAAATCCCAAGACCCATCAACTCCATTTCTAAGAATCTATCCTACAAATAATAATAGCAAAAGTGTATAAAGGTACATTCAGAAGGACATTGTTACAGCAATGTTTAAAATAGCTCAAAAGGAAACAGCCTAACTATTCCATTGTGGACCTACAGAGGTGCCATTAAAGTCACGTGAGACAGTGTGAAATTTACTGGTCTAGAAAGAGGTCTGTGATATACCAGGTCTATGAAAAAGGCAAACTGGAGTGCCTGGGTGGTGCAGTCAGTTAAAATCCAGCTCCTGGTTTCGGCTCAGGTCATAATCTCAGGGTTGTGAGATTGAGACCCATGTTGGGCTCCATGCTCAGCATGGAGTCTTCTTGAGAGTCTCTCTCCCTCTTACTGTCCCTCCTGCTTGTGCTTTCTCTCTTTCTCTCTCTCAAATATATAAATAAATCTTAAAAAAAAAAAAAAAAGAAAAAAGCAAATTGTATATAAAATTTAAAGCATGATTGCTTTTGTAAAACACGAAGTGTACTCATATTTCTCTACATATATATATATCCAGAGCTGCTTTGTGGGCATAAGAAAAAAACACATATGTGATCAAAAGGTATGATTGGAAAGACAGAAATACATGGGTTTCATCTTTTATTTTATATAATTTTTATTTGTTGGCTTTTGGTAATTTAACTTTTCTTGTTTTGTTGTTGTTTTTCCTCGCCAGTAAAGTATTTTTTGAATGTCATGATTGGTTCAGGAAAAGAAATCAGAAGGCTAAATATAGAGACTAAGAACATACTAAGATTTTGAAAATGGTCTGTATTTGATAATCATCATCCAGCCACATTTTTAAAAAGCCAGACAGAAATTCCGATTTGATTTTTTAAGCCAATATTGGAAGCGTGCAAATATATTAAGGGCCCTGAAAAGAGGCTATGTTTGGTATTCTGGAACTGTTGTATTAAAAAGGAAAAAGAGAAGCAAAAGAACAATAATGGAGACAATGAGCGGCAAGAGGGAGGGAGGGAGAAAGGAAGGTAAGTTCAGGGCAAAGGGGAGATTGGAAGAAGGGATTTGCAATTGATTGTGTTGTTCACTAAAATTAGCGAAAATTAAGAAGTGATTATGTAATGAATTCTATCCTTGGAAAATAAAACGATTGTTAGTGATTGGGGCGCCTGGGTGGCACCGCGGTTGGGCGTCTGCCTTCGGCTCAGGGCGTGATCCCGGCGTTATGGGATCGAGCCCCACATCAGGCTCTTCCACTATGAGCCTGCTTCTTCCTCTCCCACTCCCCCTGCTTGTGTTCCCTCTCTCGCTGGCGGTCTCTATCTCTGTCACATAAATAAAAATAAAATCTTTAAAAAAAAAAAACGATTGTTAGTGATAAATATCCTTAAGGAGTTTACAAAATATATGAAGAAGAAATGAAACACCACTCTAGGGACTGTGGATTCCTAGGTCTGTGTTCTATGTGGGCTCAGGTGTATTTTGTCCTCGTGTGGCCAAATAACAGTATTGATTGTCTTTTTTTTTTTTTTAAGATTTTATTTATTTATTTGACAGAGATAAGAGACAGCCAGCGAGAGAGGGAACACAAGCAGGGGGAGAGGGAGAGGAAGAAGCAGGCTCACAGCAGAGGAGCCTGATGTGGGGCTCGATCCCACAACGCCGGGATCACGCCCTGAGCCGAAGGCATTCGCTTAACCGCTGCGCCACCCAGGCGCCCCTGATTGTCTTTTATCACACACTACAATACATCTAAAGGCTGAAAAATCTATCATTTCAATTTAACATTTATTGAGGAATGGTAATGCATTCTACACTTGACAAATGAGCAATTATATCTCTTGACTAGAGATTTATATAAGGCTTCTAGTTTTAAACAGTCTGAGTCATTTCAGGAAATAGATGAGTTTCAACTGATTTAGAAACTGAAATCAGTTATTCAAATGATTAAACCTCAAAGAGACTGGTGAAAAATTTACTAATTCAGAGTGTAGTATGTGGTTCTTCTCAAACTTGGAATTGCTTCCTTCTTTGATTCTAATTTTACACAGAAAAAAAATTAAAAAAAAAAAAAAAACCCTTACATGTCCAAGAGAGAGATGGCTTTGCTTAATTGGTGAACTCAGTTCAGAAGTATGTTCTAATTCCCACTTGCTCCACTGCTCAACACGATCTAGACAAAGACAAAATGGAACCCATTTAATTTTCTGTACCATCATCATCATTATTATTGTTGCTGTTATTGTTGTTAGGGTCTTCTGTATTTACTGAGGACCTACTTTGTGCCAATCACTGTACAAAGGGGCTTTACATGGATTAACTCTTAATCGTCACACAACTCTCCAAAGTAGGTTTTATCACTAACCTGCCACTTAAAGATGAGGTAACTTGCCCATGGTCAGAGCGAGGACAAGCATCTTAGTGAACATGACTGTGAAGTCCACATGCTTGGCTACTTGCTATACCACTATACCTTTAGATATATACTGCCTCTTCTGATTTATTATTGTGCAATGATATTAGCACATGCCCAATTTAATATATATTTTTTATCTACAGAGTCAGAGTTATGCCACTGGCTTATTAGGTAAAATAGAAAGGATTCCCCTTCCTAAGGTTCAACCACTAAAAATGGTCATCCTTTATTTTCATGTTTTATGAAAGCATTTAAAATGTGATGATAAAGCTAGACATAAATGTTTTGATTATAAAGAATCTTGCTAGAAAAACTGTTCTTGACAAATTCAGTAATTGAGTAGGTGCTACTTAAAATGGGAAATGGATGCTTTTCAACTGATGTAAAAACAGAGAAATTAGTTATTTAAATGATTTAATAAGTGCTTCTTGATGATGCTTTTATGAAGGCAATTATATTTAATCAGGGCAAAGTCTCCATTTCAGGTCTCAGGTTTGCATAAGCCACAGAGTTTCTCTTCTCCCAAATGAAGTTTAACACATTATATAATTAACATACATTTGACAAACTTAAGGACCAACATGATTTAACTCAAAACCTTTGCATTCTCCTGGATTGATAGTTTCTTATTTCTAAGACAGGTGGAAAGAGCCTTGAACTTGTACCTCTAAAATTTCACGAGTAAACAGCAATATGACCTTGGGCAAGTCACTGCTGAAGGTGAGTCTCAGTTTCCCATCCACAATGACGGGATCATATCACTTACCTCACTGGACTGTTACAAGCATTAAAGGAGGTACCCTGTGATTAAAGCTTTTAAAGTAAATCCATCATCATTATTATTATTGCTTCTCTTCTTGGCAGGAACACAAAGTGGCAAATTCCTCATTTTTTTTTTAATCTCCATTTTTCCTGTTTAAGCATCTGTTATATTTTGCCTCCTGGCTATCTCATTACCTTGAAGACACATCCTACAACATCCAGAGCCGTGTTCACACCAAGGTATTTGAAATGCACCCCTTGATTTTCTCACAGAAAACTGTTAAAGGGAAGACCAGTCCTCAGTATTTCTGTAGATTCCTCCATTCTGGTCTGGAATCTATGAGAGTCTTTCTGCCCCCTCCCTTTTTACAAGCTGTACCTGAGGAAGGTAGATTCTGGAGAACTGAAAATGGTCCATCTAGTTCCAGTTTATGTAATAATTCTCTAAGATATGGTTTGTAAATGAACTTTAAGTTTATCTATGTTGTGTTTTATTAGAAAGTTATCTATGTAGAATTATCTGTCATATCAGAAGCCTCTATCAAGTTGAAGATGTATGAGTAAGAAGATAAAGTTGGCATGTAAATCAAAAATAATTTGGGGGCGCCTGGGTGGCTAAATTGGTTTAGCATCTGCCTTTGGCTCAGGTCATGATCTCAGGATCTTGGGATTGAGCCAGGTGGGCTTCCTGCTCAGTGGGGAGTCTGCTTCTCCCTCTCCCTGTGCCCTTCCCCTGTTCATGCGCACGTGCTCTCTTGCTCTCTCTCAAATAAAGCCTTTTTAAAAAAGATAATTTGTCTGCTAGAAGAATACTTTTATAAAAACATCAGAGTGAGCACCTTAATTTTCACCATTTTTAACTGTCCCAAATCACAGCTGTTCAACTTGTGAATCAAGATAAGGTGTATGTGGCTGAAGTCCAAGAATCAGAGAAAGAAGAAATCTATGTAATTAAACAGTGTTTAATATTAATTACATTTATAACACAATACCAGGTCTTCTTGGGTATATGAACTATTTTTCGACTGGAAGACAAGCCTTCTGGAGAAAGAACTGTCACTGGTTGTAAAATAAAGCTTCACTGGACTTATTTTTGACATTTTACATGAACAATTTCATTTAATTCAGAAACTCTTTAATTTCATCAAATATCCAGTAAGTGTGCAAATTCCCAATTGTCATAATTGTCATTTCTTTTACAGTTTATTTGAATTAGGATCCAAGTAAGTTGTGCACATTGTGATTGATTGATACGTCTCTTAAGTGTCTTTTAATCTATAGGTTCCTCTCTCAAACTAAATTTATTTGTTGAAGAAATTGGACCATTCGTCCTTTAGCTTCCCAGCATCTGGATTTTGTTGATTGCACTCCAGATATGTAGTTTGCAATGTCCTTGCATCTGCTGTATTTTTTGAAAATTGTTAGTTGGATCTACAAGCTTAGTCGGATTCAGGGTTTCTGTTTTTGGGTGGTGGCCGTGAAGGTAAGACCACCTTATTGGTGGTAGCATGTTCTTTATCAGGAACCATATACGTCTGGTTGTTTCCCTTTTTGTGATATTAGCAGATGTCAGTGTTTAATGCTTCCATCTCAATTCATTAGAGGTTGCGAAATGGTGATGTTTTATCATTGTTTATTCACTTACTAGTTGGAATACCTCTTTAATGAGAAACTTCCTCTCATCTACCGTATTAATTTCCTGAGGCTGTAATAAAGAACCATGAACTTGGTGGCTTAAACACAACAGAAATTTATTCTCTCGCAGTTCTGGAGGCCAGATATCTAAAATAAAGGTATTGGCAGGGCCACATTCCTCCTGGAGGCTGTAGGGGAGAATCTGTTTCTTGCCTCTTCCAGCTTCTGGTAGGTGCTGGCATTACTTGGGCTGCATGACTCCAACTTCTACCAGTGCGGGTACATTTCCTCTTCCTCCTCTTTTTGCTCACCTCTATGTATCTCTTGTAAGGACACTGGTGTTATCAGACTTAGGCCCTACCAGGGTAATCCAGGATGATCTCATCACAAACTCCATAACACAAATATACCTCTAAAGACCCTTTTTCTGAGGTGCCTGGGTGGCTCAGTTGGTTAAGCGTCTGCCTTCAGCTCAGGTCATGATCTCTGGGTCCCGGGATTGAACCCTGTGTGGGGCTCCCTGCTCATCTGGGAAGTCTGCTTCTCTCTCTTCCTCTGCCCCTGTTCGTTCTCTCTCTCTCAAATAAATAAATAAGATCTTAAGGCAAAAAAGACCTTTTTTCCAAGTAAGGTAACATTCACAGGTTCTGAGGATTAGGACATGGACATTTTCTTTTGGGGGCCACATTCAATCCTCAACATCTGCCATTTGGTACTTGGTGGTACAGTTCATGTAGGAAAGGCTAGATGAGTGCTTGATTAGTTTTCTTCATTTACCACTCTTCAAAATAATGAGTTAATTCCCCAGCATCCTTCAATAGTGACCAATTAGAATTTTCATGTTTTGTTTTTTTAACAGTATTATAAATTAATGGATTTAAATATTTGATGTACTTCAACTTGCTACAATTCTATCCTACTGGTATTCAAAGTGTCTCACCTTTGGCCAGTGGGGGCCTCTTCATGTTGGCTCCTAAATTCTTTTGACATGACACTAGCAGTCTTTGGTGTCTTCCGTAATGGGTTGAATTGTGTCCTCCAAGAAAGAGATGTTGAAATCTGAACCCCAGTATCTCAGAAAGTGACCTTTTTTGGAAATAGGGTCTTTCCAGAGACCGTTAAGTTAGAATGTGGTCCTTAGGGTAAGCCCTAATCCAATATGACTGGGATCTTTACCAAAAGGGGGATTTGGGACACAGAGACAGACATGCATAGAGGGAAAATGATGTAAAGACACAGGGAGAATGCCATGTACAGATGGAGGCAGAGATTGGAGTGATGCGACCATGAGCCAAAGAACACCAAGGATTGAGGGCCACCACCAGAAGCTGGGAAGAGGTGAGGAAGGATTCTACTCAGAGGCTCAGTTAGAGCATGGTCTTGCGGACACTGTGATTTCAGACTTCCAGCTTCCAGGACTGTGAGGAAATAAATTTCTATTATTTTAAGCCACCCAGTTTGTGGGACTTTGTTACAACTGCCCAGGGAAACTAATACATCTTCCTTGGGATCTGTATGAAGAGATATTCTAGACTTATTTTGTATTAGGTTGGGCAATAATTGGCAATTTCATCTGGTTCAAACTGATATTTTTCTTGCTCTAATCCTGGAGTCAGCAATATCTGCAAGGAACCTTGATTCCTTTTAGTGGAAAATGATATTTCAAGATCATAATCTGGGAGCTAGAGATGCTTACAGTTGCTAGACTGGTCACTGTGTTTAGGTCCTTTCAGAGCTATGTATATTTTATAAGCTAAAACATTGGGTTTGGGTTTTGTTGTTTTTTAGAAAAAGACATTTCTTGGTCTTGACCTGGAATCAAAATGAGACATTTCTCCAAGGAGTACTAGTCTTGAAATGCCATTATTTAGGCATTAGGTGTACTCATTGCTACTGGGTTGATTATTTCTAGGCCTTTTCAGAGGCAGGGTAAAAAATAAGACAAAATGCATCATGATGCTGCTTCTTTTTTTTTTTTTTTAAAGATTTATTTATTTATTTGACAGAGAGAGACTGCCAGCGAGAGAGGGAACACAAGCAGGGGGAGTGGGAGAGGAAGAAGCAGGCTCCTAGCGGTGGAGCCTGATGTGGGGCTCGATCCCAGAACGCCGGGATCACGCCCTGAGCCGAAGGCAGACGCTTGATGACTGCGCCACCCAGGTGCCCCTGCATCATGATGCTTCTAATTCAAATTCAGGACTACAGAATTTTTACTTATCCACTTATATCTTACATCTGCATTTCCTTTCCCCCACGTTGGGAATCCTGGTTTTCAAGAATGATTAAGATGATATAATTAGAACATCACATAATTACTCATTTTATTTATCTCACATTTCACATTTAAAAAACCAGAATATATATACAAATATTATCACATCAATACAAAGAGTGAAAAAACACTTTTATATTTCTTCTTGTTTTTAGAAAATATCTCACTACAGATATATAGTCAAATTACTGTTTTTTTTAATTTTTTAAATTATTTTTTTATTAAGTTATATTAGTCACCATACAGTACATCATTAGCTTTTGATGTAGTATTCCATGATTCATTGTTTGTTTGCGTATAATACCCAGTGCTCCTTGCAATACGTGCCCTCCTTAATACCCATCACCAGGCTAGCCCATTCCTTCACCTCCCTCCCCTCTAAAACCCTCAGTTTGTTTCCCAGAGTCCATAGTCTCTCATGGTTCATCTCCCCCTCTGTTTTCCTCCCCTTCATTTTCCCCTTCCTTCTCCTAATGATCTCCCTGCTATTCCTTATGTTTCACAAAAAAGTGAAACCATATGATAATTGTCTTTCTCTGCTTGACTTATTTCACTTAGCATAATCTCCTCCAGTTCCATCCATGTTGATGCAAATGTTGGGTAATCATCCTTTCTGATGGCTGAGTAATATTCCATTGTATACATAGACCACATCTTCTTTATCCATTTGTCTGTTGAAGGGCATTTCAGCTCCTTCCACAGTTTGGCTATTGTGGACATTGCTGCTATGAACATTGGGGTGCATGTGTCCCTTCTTTTCACTACATCTGTATCTGTAAACAGTTAAAATGTCTATGCTACCCTGAGCAATCTATACTTTCAACGCCATCTTGATCAAAATAGCAATGCCATTTTTCAAAGTGCTGGAACAAACAATCCTAAAATTTGTGTGGAACCAGAAAAGACCCCAAATCGCCAAGGAAATGTTGAAAAAGAAAAACACACTTTGCCTGATTTCAAGCTATACTACAAAGCTGTGATCACCAAGACAGAATGGTACTGGTGCAAAAACAGACACATAGATCAATGGAACAGAATAGAGAACCCAGAAATGGACCCTCAACTCTATGGTGAACTAATCTTCAACAAAGCAGGAAAAAAAACATCCAATGGAAAAAAGTCTCTTCAATAAATGGTGCTGGGAAAATTGGACAGCTATATACAGAAGNTGTTCACTTTGCCTGATTTCAAGCTATACTACAAAGCTGTGATCACCAAGACAGAATGGTACTGGTGCAAAAACAGACACATAGATCAATGGAACAGAATAGAGAACCCAGAAATGGACCCTCAACTCTATGGTGAACTAATCTTCAACAAAGCAGGAAAAAAAACATCCAATGGAAAAAAGTCTCTTCAATAAATGGTGCTGGGAAAATTGGACAGCTATATACAGAAGAGTGAAACTCAACCATTCTCTTACACCATACACAAAGATAAACTCTAAATGGATGAAAGACCTTGATGTAAGACAGGAATCCATCAAAATCATAGAGAAGAACATAGGCTGTGACCTCTTCGACATCAGCCACAGCAACCTCTTTCATGACATGTCTCCAAAGGCAAGGGAAACAAAAACAAAAATGAACTTTTGGGACTTCATCAAGATAAGAAACTTCTGCACAGCAAAGGAAACAGTCAACAAAACAAAGAGGCAACCCACGGAATGGGAGAAGATATTTGCAAATGACACTACAGATAAAGGGCTGGTATCCAAGATCTATAAAGAACTTCTCAAACTCAACACCCAAAAAACAAATAATCAAATCAAAAAATGGGCAGAAGATATGAACAGACACTTTTCCAATGAAGACATACAAATGGCTAACAGACACAAGAAAAAATGTTCAACATCATTAGCCATCAGGGAATTTCAAATCAAAACCACACTGAGATACCACCTGACACCAGTTAGAATGGCAAAAATTGACAAGGCAAGAAACAACAAATGTTGGAGAGGATGTGGAGAAAGGGGAACCCTCTTACACTGTTGGTGGGAATGCAAGCTGGTATAGCCACTTTGGAAAACAGTATGGAAGTTCCTCAAAAAGTTAAAAATAGAGATACCCTATGATCCGGCAATTGTACTACTGGGTATCTACCCCAAAGATACAGATGTTTTAAAAAATATTTTATTTATTTATTTGAGAGAGAGAGCATGAGAGGAGAGAGAGAGAGAGGGCGTGCACACAAGCAGGGAGGAAGCAGAGAGGGAGAGGGAGAAGCAGACTCCCCACTGAGCAAGGAGCCTGATGTGGGCCCAGATCCCAGGACCCTGGGTTCATGACCTGAGCTGAAGGTAGATGCTTGAGTCACCCAGGTGCCCCAAATTACTGTGTTTTAAAGTCACTTGAAAAGGTTCCTCTCTGCGTGTTATTAAATATACTATCAGGTTCATTTGCTTCATTTTATTTCAGTTTTGAGACCAATTACAATTAATTTTATAATTAAGTGAATGTTTCCAGAGTCAAATATAAAAAATATATTTAAATAAGCCTAGTTTCTATTCCTGTCCTCATCATAATATTTTCTCCTTGTCCTTATAAGTAACCTTCCTTTTAAAAAATTGTGGTTTATCTTTCCTTTTTTTTTTTTTTAAATATAAGCATGTGTATGTACACACATTTTTACAGTTCCTCTTTTCTTAAATGGAGCATACATAGAACATTTATCTCCACTTGCTTTTCTCACTTAACACTATATCCTCACCACATTAGTTATACTCACCACATTAGTTATCAAAATTTGGCCAAACTTTTTGTGGATAAATTAATCATCAACAACTGGCAGCATTATTAAAATCTCACAGGAGTGTTCTATAAAGTGAGTTAAAAAGACCTTCCCCTTGCTTTGATGTTGTTGATGTAACTTACCATTAATAATAAAAACATCCACCCAATACTTACCAAAGCACTTTCTAGTACCTTTGATCTTCCCAACAATCCAAAGGTGGTGGTTACTATTTCATCTTATCAAGCACAGAGAAGTTAAGTCACTGCAGAAGGTCTCACAGTAAGGTAATGGCATCGTCAAACCTGATTGCACAGACGGCACTAAGTTATTTTTGCTAAGCCACCACTAATTGGCTTATATTTCCCTATACAAAAAATAATTGCAAGTTAGTTGCTGTTTTAAGACATGTAGTAGCAATTTTAAATAGTAAGTTAGAAGGAAGAGAACATTAAAAAGAGTTAAAAAAATCTCCTCTTCATACGTATAAAGTAATTGGTGTGGCCAGTAAGTTCTTTTTATACACTGCATCAAACATCAGTGTGTGTGGAAATCAACAGGTGTTTTTTGTTTTGTTTTTGTAGAGGCCTAAAAAATATATGAATTCTGAATATAATTTTTTTGGTAGTACTGAAATACATCAGTGCTTTTAATATCTTGAATGAATGCTGTAATTATGCACTATACAATAGGAACTTTCATTAGGATTGGTAAGCTTGAGTTACCAGATCTTCCCTCTTCACTTCTGTTTTCTCCAAAAGTGTCCAATACTACTGAGCATATAAGGGCTGCATGATTCCTAAATATGTCAGATAATTAGCTTTATTGATCTAGCTAGCTAGCTAGCTAGCTATTATTTAAGAACATGGGAACTGAAGGTAAGTTACATAATCAGATTTTAGTTCAAGCTAATTTCCATGAGCAGTCTTTTTAGATTTTTTTTCTTTCTTGGCATTGTGGCTAAAATAGTCATTTGGACAGTAAACATTTTAATGTTTGGACATATAAGGTTTGGTGTCATTTTGTTTATGGTATATTAAAATTCATGCACTACATTTTTCCACTGCTTCTTTTGTTTGGCAGTTATCCAGTGTTAAGGCAGAATATTAACATTAAAAGAAAGAAGGAACTTTTTATCATCCAGTAGAAAACATTTTGAAGTAAAAAAACAAAGATTCATTACAAAGAAAGAGAGCACTATATGTATTTATCTGTTTAAGTATATGGCTGTTACAAAGTATGAGTTCGCAAACTGAAAATCCAGTATAAATGTTTCATACATGGTACAAGGAGCTGCTAAAATTAGAAAAGTTATTTAAGCTCCCTTCCCCCAAGAAAAAGTTCAGATAAAAACAATTAAAATATAATGCTAAATTTAGCTTACATGGGAGGAGCTTTCTATTCACAGATTTCCAGTTTTGTGAATTAAACAGCTGTAGCCTTCAAATTATTCAGACCCACTGAGGAAAGGAAATGTCACTTTCTGAAACTAAACTGGGTAGCACACATATATAGTGACTGAAGGCATATTATAACTAAATGAGAGCTGGAAAACAGTAAATTGGAATGGAATCCATGGTGGTTTCTTAGACGCCAGGCACACTGGAGAGAAAAGGGAAGAGATCTGGGTAAATATTAGTCTAGTGCTTCAGCACTGTTGCAATTTAAAGTGTTTAAAAAGAGAGGCCATCTCAGAGCCTCCAGGAAGTATGAAGGTCTTAAAGAGTCCAGGACTGGGTTTTCTGTCTTTTTAATCCAGTAACTGTATTTCGTTACTTCACAGGTCAGACTCAATTAGAGCAAAATGGTCACTAATCCCCTTGGGAATAAGTTCGTGGAGAATAAATCTCATAGATTCAAACCCATGTTTTGTATGCAGTGGTCTTCATCTTAACCGATGGCAAACCATTTTATCATTTAGTTAAGAATACCAAGCGGTTAGGGAAGAAAATGAGGTGGAAGGTGAGGGATTCCAAGTGCAAATACTTGGTAGTATGTACACATAAAGAGGTAAAAAGAAGTCCTAATAAGCGGTGAAATTTACCAGTTTTGGTACTGTTAGTGTACTTTTCGGGCTAATGGTCACCTGGATATTAAATGAATTACAAATGGTGACAGAACCCTATTTTTACGTATCAAGAACACTATGATTTCCTAGGGCTGTTTTTTAAGTGCCTTCACGGAGGAAACTGTGCAGGGAACTGAAATGCAACTGGTAAGGCAAGAATGTAGGAAGAGGCAGTGTTAAAAGAAATCTCAAAATTAATTGATATTCTCTATGCCCATCACAAACATACCGACAACTTCCCATTTTCTGAGTATTAATGGTCTCTGCTTTCTCTAATTTCTTCTTTCAGGTCCTGGCAGGTTGCATCTTTTCCTCTCTCTGCTATGTTGTCTTTGATATTTTCCAAATATGCTTTCAGTTGCATACCACTTTGACAGTTCGTTTTGCTTTATGAGGATAAACTCCTTCACTTGTCCAGACTACATTCCATGTCTCTCAAAATTCCTAAGGACAAGAGAATTAGGTACTGTGAGTTCTGGCTTCTACACAGAGCATTCTCTGTTCTGCGTGAAATGTTGCCATAAACGCGGGATTTGCCTGAGCAGAGCAGGTCAAACGCCTATTGATTTATACTCCAAGACATGGACTTTTTCTGCCCGCTCTCTGGCAGCGAGAGGCCACGAGAGTTGGTGGGTCAAGGGGAAGTAATTCAGATGTTAGTCATTACACGCCAGTCATGAGGTTACAGGATTTTGGCAGTATTTAAAAAAAGGGGTGGTGGAGGGGTAAACGTTATCACGCTGTCATAATCCGGTGGCTCGTGTTTCGTGGGGTTTTGTTTTTGTTTTTTGTCGGCATTTCCACCACCGTTATAAGTCACTTAAAGTACTAGTAGGCTAGTAGGTGGCCGAATGGCTGAAACTTGAGGCAACATAAGCCCAGACTTTTAGTTGTACTGGTGGAGACAAACAACTCAGCCAGTTCAGGGGTTACTAATTCTGAAATGTGTTAACAGTGTGCCCAAATCAGCTTTCTTCCTCTTCAGGAAGACGTACACGATTTTGCAGGAGAAAGGCCCACCCTTCAGGAGAGGAACGAAAGTCTCAGAGGTTGGAGTCAAAAAGCAGCTCAAACCCTGAGATGACACCGCATTTAAAACTCTGCCCAGAGTCCGAGCGCTCTCGGGGCCGGAAGCGGGAACACGTGACTGGTCCTTCGCAGCCATTGCTAGCGAGGCAGCCGCACCACCCCTTCCATATTTCCTAGCTTCTCCAGCTCAGGGAGACGCAGAAACACCTGACAAGAGTCGGTCCCAGGTAACTTTGGACTCGAGTGTCACCAGAACTCACGCCTCTTCTTCCAGGAATGCTTTTCAAGTCCCTCAGCCTAAAAGAGCTGTAGGACACTTCCGCCTGGGTGGAAACCACGTGTCACGCGAGACTTGGGGAGCCGGCAAGCCGACTTCACTACTCCAGTCCCCTGCCTCCGCCCGCCCAGCACCCTCCAGGCGCGTGACGACGCGGCCCACGACGGCCTCCGCCCCGGCGCGCCTGCGCACCCGGCTCTCGCGGTGTCTCGCGCTCGGCCCCGCCCACCTGTGCCCCCGCCCTTTCCGCCCCTCCCTCCCCCTCCGCCCTGTCTCTCGGCGGCAGCGGCGGCGGCGGCGGCTCGCGCAGCTCGTTGGCTCACTATATAAAGGGGAGAAGCGGGCGGGCCGGGCGGCTGGAGCTGCAGCCGGTGGCGGCAGCGGCGGCGCGGGGAGCGGCGACCGGTGGTGGTTTCCCTCCTTGGCGCGGGGTGGGGAGCGGGCAACGCCCCCTGGACCCCAGAAGGGTCGTGGCTTTTTTTTTTTAAGGGCGATTCTCGAGGTTTTTAGCTCTGGGAGGACTGCCCCCCTCCTCCTCCTCCTCCTCTCACCGCTCCCCTCTACTCTTTCAGGATTCGATTTTGTTTGAAATTTTTACCCCCAATCTTGCGGTGGCTTGGGCCACCCTCCGGGTGTTTTGGTTTTCTTTTTTCTTTTTTGGTTTTGTTTTTTATCTTGTTTTCTCGGGCTTGCCCCCCTCTTGTTTGTGTTGTGTGTGGAAATGGCGAACTCGGCAAATACAAACACCGTGGTAAGGACGTGGTTTGGCGGCCGGCGGGGGCTTCGTTCAGGCGGCAGCAACGGCCGGACCGGGCGGGGGCGGGGACGGCGGCGACTCCCGGCCTCTACTCTCCTCAGCCGCCCGCGCGGCC